>NC_091491.1:41371455-41524848 GCF_947461875.1 Haliaeetus albicilla
TGTTTATTCATAGTCCAGGGAAAGATTGGGGACCTTAAATGTGAAAGGAGAGAGGGAATTTGCTCTGTAAATGGCTAATGTTTGTAACCACATATGGAATCACATAAGGCTTTGTGTGTCACAGGACCTTGAAATCAGTAGCACGAACTGTTGGCAGAAGTCTCTGGTTACTGATTAACTTACAAAGTCAAAAAAAAAAAAAAAAAGGGAAAAGGTCAGAAGATAATGGTGAGAGTCCTTACTAGTGTTGTCTGAGACTATGGAAACGTGAATGCTGAGGTAAGGCCTGGAGAAGAGGGCATTGTGCCAGCTGTGTTTAAATGAGCCTGCTGTGCATTTAAAATACAGGTACTTGAAAGCATGATTAATTCCTCCCTGACTGATTGGGGTGAACTTGCTGTCATCTTCAGGCCCGCCACAATAAACAAGTTGCCGCGAGGTTAGGTTGGGAAGGGAACTTCTGAAATGCTGCATACTGTGGTAACAGCTCGTGTGCATGTTCATCTTTAATGAATATGAGATGACTTAGTCCTCAGTGCAGGCGAAGGGGTACACTACCGTAAATTTACCAAACGTGAGGATACGGGCAGAGCAGCTGTAAATCGTATTGTCAGAAGAGGACATAGTGTCTGTACACTCGTGTTCATACCACTTAATGTGACTTTTAACCCCTTCGCAAACTGATGACCTGAACTCACCTGGGTGTAGGTTGTGCTATGATGATGAGCATCTTTTCAGGCATTGAAGAGGGAAATTTATTCCACTTAATTGGAGATGGTAGCAGACAGTTGGAAGATAATGGTTGCCTTCTACCAAATACGAACTAATGAGATAATATTTTTATTTTGGTGATCTTTGGCTTTTTTTCTTTTTTTCTTTGTTTCTGATCCAAATAGCAGAAGGTGTTTATGCTGTGTTGAAAGAAGAGAAAGCTAGCAATTTTGGTTTTTTTCTAAATTTATTCAGATCTGCTAATTCTAATTCAAAACCTGTTCCTCTGCTACCAAACTGCTTAAGCAAACTTAGTGATGAAAATTCATCTGTCGTACTTTTGAAGAAAGGCCTTTAAGGATTAATGGCTTGAGATTTTATAAAATATAAGAATAAATCAAACAACAGCTTTGAGTTTTTATGGGTCTTATAGCCTAGTTGTAAGGTGAAGTCTTTTGAGGCTTTGCAGTTTTTAAAAAGAAACTGCTGGGATGGTTTTCCTTTTATAGTAATTTCCTTCAGTTTCTAATCTAGAATCCTCTGCAAAGTGCCTAAATGTTTGAATAAATATTTACATAGGTGAGGTCATGTTGATACACAAGTCTCAAATCTGCTTATAAATTCCAAACAAGTGGCCTAAAATATAAGCCCAAATGATATATAGGGACATTTCTGTCATTTTGTTTAGTTTATCCAAGTTTTGATTCTTGGATATCATGTTACAGGGTTATGATTTTCACCCGACAAAACCATGCTGATTTGATTTTTAGGTCTACACTATATGCTCATTTGCTGTACAAAACTGTGACTTAAAATTGATTAAAATGGTGTAAAAATATGTAATTGGAAGTAGGAACTCTTATCGCTGCCATTCACAGCTGTATCATTGGATGTAAAATTGAGTCTTTTTCAATTTTTATAAAAATCAAAAAGTCAATTAATTTTAAATGTAGTCTGCCAGCTTAGCTTGGATTGGTGCTTCCATGTTTGGCCACACAGGCAGCCAACTGATTCCCACTGGTTTAATTAAATCAATTTTGATTCTTCGATGCTTTCAGATTATGAAAGTCATTTCAGTTTCTCCGTGAACTTGAGTAACTCTGACTACTACATAGGAAGTATTTGTGTGCGTGCTCTTGCTATGTGGTTGATGCTCAGCAGCTTATCCATCACTGTAGATGGAGAGGATATTTCACAGCTACCAAACCAGAATGTTCAGACCACAGTTGTTAGAGTGCCTGACACTTTTTAACTTGATACCCTGGGCTAGCACTGCTGGGGCCGTGTCCTTAGATACATAAGCAATCTCTAAAGACAGATCAAGGCTCAGAAATAAGCAACTACTTAAATAGCTTAAAAATGTGCTGATTTGTGCTACTGATGCTGCTTACCACACACCATAGGCGATGGTGAAGACTTGTTAGCTAGTCCTGCTTAACCTAGTATCCAACCTGGACAATAATAAACAAATTTAAATACAGTTTTGGGGCAGTAGGATTTTGATCAATTCCGTTCTGCAGGTCAGGAACTTGGACCTTTTTGTGTTTAACAGTGTGAAAGAAAGAAAATTCTGATTCTTCTGTCATGTGGGGTTAGTTAAAACAGCAGATTGTTCTAGCACTGTCTTGAGTGTCATGCTTTCAGTAGCTCTTTTGGACCAGTATTTCTCCTTCCTCCCTGTTGTTAGAGAACCGAATGTTTATGGTGTAAATAGTTCCTTTAAAACTGAGTATGGGCTTCTGGCAGTTTCACTTTTTAAACCATCTCCTGGCATATGGATCCTTTGTTTTGCTGTTGTCTAGTTTTTGCTGGTGGCTGCAATTCTCTACAGCGGTCTTGGCCCCGTAGGAAGGCCCCGTACTAGTTGCTGGGTTCCCATGCACTGGATCTGGCACCTCTAAATTTTCCCTTGCTCTCAGGACTCTTCAGCCCTGTCCCTCTTCATCCGGCCCATCTAGCATGCTTCCTCAGCAAATAGGTATTGGCTTTACAGAAGTGAAACTACAGGCAGTGCTGCACCTTTCCCCCACGCCCAGGAGCCTTTGAACATGCTGATCTCTTCGGAAATGGTCATGTGTGAGATTGGCCAAGTTTTGTGACCCAGAAATGCAGTCCAAAGGTATCTGGCACTAATTTTTGGGGGGTCTTGAGGTTCAGGGCTTGCTCTTCACTTTAAGCACAGCTTAGATACTGATAGATCTGGAAAAAGGAACAAAATGCTTATATACTTCTCCTGTAGTGCCCTTTGGTTTGGATCTATGCCCTTGAAAGGAGAGTTCCCAAAACTAGTTTAAGGGCAGCAGCTGCTATAATTATGCGAAGAAAGTCATACACCTCTAGCTCCACTTCTTCACCATAGTATTTGTTAAAACCTTAAAGTTTAAGCAAACTCACCCACCCTTTGGACCTTACTGCCATCCTCCCTAATCTGTGGCCCCGCAAGGCAAGCCTCCTCACTCACGCGCCCATGTCCCCTGCTGTCCAGGCAATTTTGTGACCATGCTTTTATACCTGAGCATCCCATGAACCTTACACCTTCATCCATTCAGGGGATGCACTACCTCAACAAGCTGTGCTCCGTTTGCCCACGCCAGCCCTTGGGTCTTTGCACCGGCTAGCTCCTTGCATGTACTGGGACCCGAGCAGACCCAGGAGGAGCTGTGCAGCGGCGCTGGGGTGCTCAGCCTGCATCTCGGGCAGGATGCCAAAGGCAAGCAGTAATGTGAGCTGCTGCTGCTCATACCGTGTGGCACATCCGTGCTGATTAAAATGATCTGCATGTTCCTAGCGGTGTGTGTGCGTGCGTGCCCCAGTTTGAAAACCTTTGTAACAATTTTGGGAATGTATGCCCTGTGCCACCGTCTTCCGAAATAGGGAGTAGGTATGAGTGAGGCTCTTTTTCTTTAAAACAGCTTTTATAACTATCAGTTCCCTTGAGCTGCTGACTTCCTAGTCATGTTGTCATCAATGTTCACCATCGGTGACTGTTACTAGATACTAGTCTAGCTGGACAGACCAGTTTCTCTGGCTCATGGCCAGCCCAGGAGCTCTTCTATGTAAAAGAAGATCATGAAGATTTAATGACCCTTTGTCTTTATTAGCCCTGTAGCCTTTCAGTTCACCCTGAATGTAATAAGACAAAAAAGACAACAGATAAGGCAAGTCCAAAAGGAAGTTTCCATCCTGACAAAGATGTACATACAGACAGCTTGTGATCTCCTGGCCACTGTAAGTTGTATGCAGAATCAGTAGTTGAACAAGTTGGAGAATTTCTTTTGGGCTGTTTGTGTGCTTTTACTCCTGTTGTTTAGCTAGTGTTAAACACTTCACCTAGTGTTTTCGTTAAAGCAGTTTAAAACTTACTGCCAAATGCAGAGATTTCATTTGAACGCATCATAACTTTAAAAGAATGTAAATTTAATTGCTGTTTACAAGAAAAAAGGTTTGTGGATGCCAGAATACTAATAAATAGTTGAGTCAGGGTAAGTCAGGGACACTGGTGAGAGTGTGTGAATTGTAGTTTAAGTAACTGCCCATTTATGCCATAAGGCCTGATCTTTAAATGGCAAAGCTGTTCCTGATCTGGTATAAGTGAACTATCTTGATTGCATTCAAGAAATAAAAAGAGCAGAAAGTACTTGTTAAGACTAGGTTTTCAGGTCTAGAGTAATTTGCAGGCCATAAAATAATCTGGATGGAAAAATCTACCTTTCTTTCTACTCTTATAGAAAAGTAATTGCAGAAAAGTAGCTGTCAGGTGGTTACATATGGCACTGAGCTGAGACAGGGGCTCAGGCTCCCGGGAGAGCAGGGTCTGAGTTGTCGTGTGGTAAGCAAAGCAGACAAGGGGAGAGGAAGAAGCATCGTTCTTTCGGTTGGGTGCCATAACGAACTCCTGAGAGCTGCGGGGCAGCACAGAGTACCAATCCTACTGCTGCTGATACAAATTGATTATGATGCTGAAACGTTGCTGGCTCTCATCATCTCCGACCTTGTCTGATTCACAGCTGTGTGAGCAGCTGACATCTCCAGCCAGACAATCAAAGTACGTGTTTTAACTGCTAAACCACAATGCAATTATCCATAGCACGTCATGTCGACAAACCTCAAAGCTCCCCTGGAGAAATGAACATTTATTTGCATTTACTTTCAGCGCTAAAAATGTTATCCCTTGCAAATTTTCTCATTGTCATAAATGTAGAAAAGGCTTATTTTATTTTTTTTTCAAAATCCCCTTCGGGGGGTAAACATTTGATTTTATTAAGTTCTGTTATAATATCTGAAAGTGTCATACAGTACTGCTTTCAATCAATATGCTTTTTAGTGTAATAAATCTCTTTACTATTTCATTCTCTACCAGATAGAAAACTGCTGGAGGGCATGAAACATTTCTTCTCATAAGTGAAAGTGCGTGGCCCATAATATAGTTCTCTGGTGTGCCACGGCTCACTTGCACTTCTTTAAACTTGCATTTTAAATGGGAACATGATTTATTTGCAGGTAGTCTATGCACCAGAGAATTGCCTAAACATTCCCTGAAATGTGTGTTTCCTCTAAACACACACGGAAGCTGAGATATTGAAATACCTGATTGTGATCAGCATTAAATAAAAAGTCTATCCAAAGCTGTGTGCTTCAGGAATGGAAACTTAGTGTGGGAGTAGGAGGAAGGGGAGGACAAAACATGCTTGTCTCCTTAGTTTTCTTAATGTATATACCCTCTGAGCTTTCATCTACTTTCTTGCATTTGAGTGCGAATGTTTTTTTTCTAATTTTTCTAGCCTTTTTTTTTTTCATTATTACTTACGTCTTTTTAGAGATGTATAGGGCACTATGTAGGACATAGAAAGTGCTTTTAATGTGGTTTTTTTTTTAATCTGAAATATACGCTATGTGGTTACAGTGGGTTTATTTCTGCTGAGAAGCAGGGAAGTTGGACAAGAGTCTGGATGATCCCACTGAACAAAGCTAGTGTATTCATTAGATGTTTACTCCTGATCATCCTAAGTTTGGCCCTTTATTGGTATGGAAGAAAAGGGAAGTCGCACAGGGAGAAGTAGGAAAATAACTACAGAGTAGGTAAAAACAATCTGTAACTCACAAGGAGGAGAGAAGCAGCAACACTGGGAAGGAGACAGTTTCATTTCCCTGAAGCGGCATTAACTGGGAGAGGGCAAACTGACTGAAGTCATATGTAGGACTACAGTACATGTAGATGGTTGTGTTATAACTCGTGTTCTCCTATAATTGAGATTAAACACAATTTTGTTGTGAAAGGCCTGTGATAATGATCACCTGATCCTGGGATCATGATGCTCAGCACACCTGATCACAGCCGCCGATGTGAGGACTAAGCCCACTTGTCTGTGGGCAGGATGCTGCTGGGATTCCCATTGGAGAGTGGTGAAGGTGACTGGCCTTGCACTATGTGCTTGGAGATGCAGTTAACTAAACCATGACAAGGAAACTAAGTTTTTACTAACTGCCTGAAAAAAAGCAGTTGCTACCTTTTCTGGCCATGCAATTGAAAGCATGCAGTGTTCTTACTGGAATAACAAGACAGGGACTCCAGTGCAGGAAGGGGGTGAGGGAGACAAGAAGTGGAGCTTGGGACTTGAAGACAAGAATGTGAGTAGAGGAGAAAAGGGAGAATAGTGTGTGGTTTTTGCATCGTAGCTTGCCTTAATTTTAGATTGCTGTAAGACTGGTCGTATTTAATAATAAACTGTCCTAGCAAGATCATCAGGCAGCCATAGGAAAACTGCTATCAGTTTCAATGTACCATTGTTTATATACTGCCTGAGATCCAAAACCCAAGAAATGTATGTGTAAGGGTTATTTCTGTGGTTTAGAATGAATACTGTTTTATCTCTCTCTCTGCATGTTTGAGAGAAACAGAGAGCATGAGTGTGCATTTTGGCAGTGTTTCTTTATGGCTCTTGAAAGAGCACTAACAGTTTTGTAACTCTGGACGCTCTGAAAACTAAACTTTGCCCTCTTTGTTTCTACTGAGGGTCACTGGTTTGCTGGCACGTTTCGACAGTCCTTATTGCTCAGGACTTAGAGAACAAAATGTAGGACCAGCTGCCTGTTTCGTAGTGCCAATTGGCATTGACATGTCAGAGAAGAGCTCCAAGCAGCCCCTCTTCTTGCTTATGTTTCATGCATAAATAGTAATGTGAGGTGCTACATTAATTTACAAAGAGATGGGTATGACAGACTTTTTCATTTTGCAAAATGTTTTATGCTTTCATGCCTTACAACTACTATTACAGTAGTGGTTTTGGAAGGCAAAGTAGAGTGATTGAATTCTCTGTGGATGAATGTTGCATAAAAGATTTGTAATCTTTGGCAATTAGAAAATTGTTGCTGAGGTTAATGGTGATATTATTTTTAACTTTGAGGGCAGGAGCAATCTCCTGCCTCCGGGATGGAATTATTTCAATCAGTGCTTTAAATAAGCACTTTCTGTGATAGTTTAAATTGACAAACACTTAAATCATCAACCTGAATTCTTTTTTTTTTGCTTTAGTATTTATTTTAGCAATGATGTATCCTGATATACTGATTCACATTATTTTTATTTTGTATTGTTTCTGAAAAGGAGAATGGTATTTACTATCAATTTTTTTCTCTGGTGAGTGTTCCCCCCCCCTTTTTGTGTGGATATTGTAACTGTAAATAAAAGCAGAACAAAAAACTAAATAAGAGGCCAAATAATGCATCTACATTTGTTAGAAGTTATTGAATGATTTGCATCTACAACTGATTGTACGCAACATTTTAAGCCCCTGGAGGGTGAACTGATTTGAGACACACTTCTGGGAATTTTAAGGTTGATTTTGTGGTGGAGGTCCTCTTATCAAGCATCTTTTCCTGAGACCTGAACTCGGTGGCCGGACTGTCCATGATAAGGTCAGGTACCGTCTCCCCAGACTCCAGTTATAACTTCAATTAGAGCAGGACAGACAAGAATTGGAGGTAATTCTACCTGATCAAGATAACCTACCACCTCTGCAAAGAGAATGATAAGATAGTCAATAATTTCAAAAATCTCTGCATTTTTTTCTGCTTAGGAGAATGTATTATCCTGTAAGGTATTCTTTGCTAGAGTATTGGTGTCCTCATCTAAATCTGCTCAGAGGCTGTGTCCTAGAAGCTCTGTCCTAGTGGCTCTGGTAGGAGGTGGTACCTTGATATTACCCATTCAGTAACTCTTATTTCTCTTCAACCTTCAGAGGTAAGTATGTACTGTTTCTAATCTATTATTTTAATTAGTTATTTTATTAAGGTGATAGATTATATTCTCAGGCTTTGAGGTATATATTTTGCTAATAGTTTTGTTTTTAAATAAGGTGTTTTTTTAAAAAAAGCAACTTTTATCTAACTTACCTGCTTCCTTGTACAGACCAGTGCTGGTCTGCCTGGTACTGTTATATAGCAGCTCAAGACAGTACTTCATACTAGTTTGTTGCGGGTCTGCATATGATGACTAGAAAAATACTCGGAGTAAATTAGAGTCTCTCTTGGGATGTGTGGGTTTTGCACTCCACACTTTTAAGTTGCATGAGTTGGAGTTTGTATATTCTGAAGTGTTAATGTAAACTTTCAAGACTGGCAGTTGAGGTAGCTGCTTCTAATAAACTGTAAACAACATTATGATGCCATGGCAGAAGAGCCAAAAGAAAGTGTATCCAGCTGCATATTGGAATTAGTTGTTTCAAATGTAGGTTTTAAAAGCTTTTTTGGCATGTGGGTTGTGCATCTCTTATTAAGCAAAAACCTGACTGTGAAGGAAGATGAAAATCATGTTGATGAATAATAAGAAAGGCCGTAACCTCAAACCTATTATAGTGAAGAGAGATATTTTTACTGGAATGTTTTGTTACTGAGTTTCCCAGCACTCCCAATTGATAGGAGAGCTAAATACAGTTTCAGTGACAAACACTGTTTGAGATTTTTTTTTTTACATACAAATTGAAAACTTAGCATTTTGTCTGTCACAGTGGCTTTAAGTTGATCTCACTGTGCTTCTGATTCAAAGTATTTCAAAAGTGTGTCACGAAAACATATTATACTTCTATGAACAGGTGTTTTCAGATCATTTTACAGGCTTAAATTTCTGCTTGTGTCACTTGGCTGATCTGATACAAGTCAGTAACACAACTGAAAATAGAACTTTATAGTCGTTCTCTCCCAGGTGCAACTGCTCCTTTTTTTTCTCTCTGTCAGACACCAACATTGCTAACTGTGTGCCTTCCATTATTTAATGTAACACCATCACCTGCCTGCTGGGTCTTGCAGTCTTCGGTTTCTTTTCTTGATGTGGTTGTCAAGAAAGTAATGGCACCTAAGACGCAGCAGCATCAATGCTTATTTCACATTGGTATAGTGGTACTTAGTGGTCGTCTTTCATGCCAAAATAATGTTACTGACGTGTCTCTGTCACTGTGAGAAACCCTGATTTGAACCTGGGGCAAGTGCTGTGCTACTGTTCGTCATATTTTAAATTAATTCTTTCAGCATTTTGTTGTGAAAGAGAATTTTTGGTTTAAAAAGTGATCTGAATAGCAAGGCATGAGTGCAAGAAGATGGCCAGCTGTTGGACATACCAGCTCTTTTGGGCATGGCAAGGGTGAGAAGCACAGCTGGTTTCTTGTTAAGTGAACTCCCAATCCCAGTGGCTGATTTGATAGCTGAAACTCACTGCAAATGTCACGAACTCATCACGCGCATGACCTGTGGGTCTGGTACTTCATCAGTCATTTCTGGAGCTGGAGGGGGTCTGCCTGGCAGTTTCAGGATAGCCAAGCACGTAACCAATTAACTGAATTAACCCCCCGAGCTTCCAGCCCTTCTCTGTGCTACTGTGTAGGGTGAAAAGCTGAACATAATCTCTGTGCTCACCTGCTTCTCTGAAAGTGGGACTTGGTGTTCCCTTTCTTTGCCAACAGGAGTCTTTCCATGTAGGGAGCTAATGGCAAGACTTGAAAACTTGGCGTAATTTGTACTCTCTTGAGCAACATAAAGGAAAGTCACTGCAAACAATCTATTGCTTGCAATTTAACTGCTGCAGGTGTTGCAGCGTGGGTTCCAGAGGCAGTACTGTATTTCTTCTCTCTAATTTTCTGGTGTTGAGAGTTAAATAAATGCCCTGGAAGACTAAAATCTTCTGGAAGCTGCTGCTTTTGATCCAGGAGATGCTTCTAAGAGGTTGGGAATGTGAACACAGCAGCAATGTGGAGGCTGGAAGTGAATATGGCTAGTGTTTTCTGATTTAAATAAGGAAATAAAAGTTAAATTAGGGAACATAGGAATTCTTATTCTTTTCATGAAAATGCCCCAGAAGATCTAGTTAAGTGTTGTTGGGTTTGACTTTCAAAGTTACGTTAATAAACATTTAAGACAGCCTGATCTTTCTTGAATTCAAATGCTATATCACATGAAAATTGCCCTTAGCAGTGAGGGGCATTTCAAGGTGAAGAAGGATGAGTTGGGAACAATAAAAGGAAATTAAATGAATTAAAACGGGGGTGGGGTGTCCATGTTCTTACTGTGCCTCTGTATAGCCACATGAGGAGAGGAAATCAAATGAACCAAGTGAAGAAAGTGCACGTATACCCTATATGAACAGGGATCTTGCTATTGCCTAAAGCTTATAGCTTAAACAACTTCGCACCACTGGAAAGAACCTGCAGGCATTCTTTTCGTGCAGTAAGAATTAGTGAGGTAAGAAAAAAAAAGAGATGATGAGTGCTTAAAAGGAGCAAATATGTAAATATTTTCTAGGGAGAAGTAATTAGTGGTAGGAATGAGCTAATGCCCAGGTCCTGAGCTGCCAGAGAATAGAGATTCCCCAATAAACAGTTTCAAAATGCATCACCAGTGCCTTCTCTACTTCAATTGTTCGTCCATAATACCCAAGAACTTATTCAAATGTCAGAGTTTGAGAGCCTGTCATGATACTGTCTTTATAGAAGAAAAGGAGTCAAAACACTCCAGGCAAGCTTTTTTTACTAATGTATCTCTGCAGATGCCTGTGTCCTGGGGAGCACAGTTCCCATCAATGTACTTAAGGAGTTTGTGCGAGCACCAATTTGCATTTGGATTTTGAGAGCTCTGTCCCCGGATTCATGTGGGCATACACAGGTGCGGAGATGCCTGGAGGGAACTCCAGCAGTGGTGTAGCACTGGCAGCTCTCAGTAAGTGCTCTGCAGTTTCTCCTGTAACTCTATAGCTATGGTGCTCTAGGTCGATAAATTAGAGAAGGATCCGGGCTGCTTTAGGAGTTACCAGTGTTCCCTGCGCTTCAGTAGGAGGTAGGAGGCCAATGTTGCCTTGATCTGTCCCTGTTCTGCGACCGTTCTATTTCAAATGTGATAATTTTCAGTATGTGAGACTGTTTGAACCACTTGGAATTAGTAAACATGTTAATGATCTCTTATTTGCATGAACTTGAAAAGAGCAGAGCTATTTTAAATTAGGGCTGAATTCCAAAGGGACCAAAGTAAGGATGGGCTTAACTGCCTGGTGCATACCTCACATACCTGTCAGGAACCTGGTGACTGTGGGGCATGTACCTGAAAGGGGAGGCATAAGTGCAGGCTTTCTTATCCCTGTCTTCGTCTTTCATTAGCAGAATTTATAGCGTTATGGGACACTATTTACAGCATAAGAAGAGCTTCTTACTTTCTCAAAGAATAAAAACTGAAGATCTCAACAGTCCAAAGTGAGATTTGAGGGAAAGTTTAAAAAATAGAAGTGAAACAAGCCAAGTCTTTTCCCTTCCTTTATATAGAAGAACAAAATCAATTCATTTGTTTCTTGATTCATTCTGGTAAAGATAAGAATATCTGTTTCAGCTTGAAAACAAAGGTTGAAACAAGGATCAAGAGGGACCCGTGTACTGAATTGACTTATGGAGGTTGGCTTTGTTGTGCACTTGTGTGTGTGTGTAATAATCATGGGCACCGCTGTTCCTGCGGCTGGATAGCTCTTTCTTCAGGACCTTCTAATGAAAACGAAAACCGTCACCAGCCCAGACAGAAGCAGTGACAACATGAAAATATCTCTGTGTGTGGACAGCTATAAAGAGAAGTTTCTGAGTTTTCTTAGGTATTCATCAACCTTTTTTATTTCCAGTTGTGTTGTTTCCAAAGCTCTTGATAGAAGAGCTATTTGTTGTTTTGGACAAAAGTGAAAAAAGGGAAGATGGCTACTCTGTGAGCAAGACGCACAGGCTCTTAATGTATTTCTTTGCATTTCATAACATCGGTTATTCCCATGCTGGATTGAGAGGTGATATAAGAGTACAACTGCAGTCTTGGGTATCGGTATCTCTCTTGTAATTGCAGTGCACCTTGACAATGTACTTCAAGATTTGCAGAGAGGCAGCTCCTGCTTTGCCTTGTGAGTTCTTAATCGGGGAAAAAACAGCAGGTTGTACAGAAGCCTGAGGCTATAATGGATTTAACTCTCATTTTAAATGTTTCTTAAGAAGAGGAGAAATATTGCAATAGAATGCACAATTGTATGTGACTGTGGCATGTGCAAGCTTATTTGAACTAGTTTGAGTACCATGACTTGAGTAGCTGTTGCAGCACTCTTTGAGACTGAATAAAGATGCGTAAAGTTAGCCTGTGTGGGTGTCCACCTTACAACAGCCACATGCTAGCAATATGCAAAGAAGCTGTTTAAAATTAGCACTTCAGCACAGTAGTATAGATTATCTTCAGTATAAATGCATCTTCTGCTGTCTCCATCAGACCTACTTAATTTCTCTTCATTTTTCCCAGCAAAAAAGTTGAAATATTTAACTGCTTAAAAATATTTGTTAGCTATTGCGGGAGTTGATACTTGGTATTTGTGCATGAAACCAGATTGTTGTTCATTAGGATGGAATTGGGTTTTCTAGCTAGTAAGAGAAGATAATCAAGTGCTGTTTCAGATTCTGCTATATGAGAGAATTTAGTGCTAATTACTCATTCTATGGATATTGGGGTTTGTTATTTTATATACAGCTTTTTAAGTATAGGCTTTAAATCCTTATAGCGCGTCTTGAATTCTGAATTCCAATCTGAATTTGACAATCTGGATTTAGATGGGTTTGAAACATGAATAGGGAAGCTTGCAAAGCACTATCCAGCACTATATCTGGATTTCATCCGAGTTAGTAATGATTCTTTTTTTCTGGAGAAGAAATTTGCATATATACTCATTTAATGAGTCAAGCGTGGGGAGAAACATTCTGCATGTTTGGTCATAGTGCATACATGAACAGTAGGAGGTCAGACTCCAAAATGTTACTATTGTTTTTAAGTTGAAAGCATATTATAACCATAAAGGTTCCATACCCTGAAAGTATATTTAATAGACTTTTACTAAAAGCTAAGAGAGGTCTTCTTTAAAATGAAACCTGTTCTTACACATGTATGTGTTTAAGATCAGTGATGTTTTTCCTTCATTGCTTATAGGTATACAACTTGTTCATGATTTGACTGTAGGAGATGGTTTGCCTATAATCCTTGCCATGTCAATGCAGACTGGATTTAACAAAGGAGGAGATGGGAGAGTTTGGAGCAACTTTTTGCTCCCACTTCATAAAGGTTGCTTAAAACTGCCCTAAAAGTGAAATTCATTAATTTTTTAAATTGCCCATACAGTAAAAATTGTAGATTTATGTTGGCTGAATAATTCATTGCTCCCTGGTTGTAATCCTGATGTGACTGCTGCCTTTCCCACTGCAGATTAAAGTTCTCCAGACTTCTTTAGTTGTAAGGCATTCATCTAGATGAAATGGAAACAGAACTTTGAGACCAAAAAAGAAAAGATTTAGCATGTGCAAGTATGTAAGGAAAGACATAAGGAAGAGCAAAAAGAGGACAAGAACTGCAGCATTGTGCAGCTGTATCCAATTCATTTCTGCTTTTTGTTAGGATGTCCAGGACTAGTAGTCTGTCTTCCCGTGATTCTCCCAGATGGTGTTTTCAGCCCTTGTTTGGCTGGCAGAAGATGACTGGAATGACAACTATTTATTATGTCAGGGGAATGCCTTTGGTGGACAGCAGTCTCACTCTGTGGGAATTTGTTCAAAGACTGTTGAAGTGATGTGTGCTAATATAGGAAAACAGAGGCCATGAAACGTGTAAAGTATGAGAGAGAACCCAATTAACAAAGTTTTATTTCATATCAAAGAAAGGGTAGAGATTTCTTTAGCAAAACGTAAGAATACTTGAAAGAAACCTTGTGCTATTTCACCAACTGAAAAAGAGCAAGAGGTCTGCCTGAAAATTTGCTATTTGAAGGCTACAGCTGCTCATGGACAAAATTTATCAGAGCCAAACGTCAGGAATGGAGAATTCAAGATAGACCATCTAGAATATGAAGAATCTGTGAGCGTTATTGGTGTTTAGGTCTCTGTTAGTCAAGAGGGTCTTGAAGATTTGTTATTTTAAATTGTTCCAAGTGAAAAAACAGGAAACGTTTTTTTAGTACCTCTCTAAAGCTGTGTTAGCATGTCAGAGGTTGAGCATTTGCTGTGTATATTGTATCTGCCATTGAAATGGAATGGTGATATACAAAAACTCTCTTCACTTAAGTTTTTTCATTGCAGAAACCACATTTTTCTTTCAAAATATTTTGAGTACCTATTGTAAACATGACCCTTTAAAATAATTGTATTTATTATGGGATTTATTAGTCCCATCTTAAATTAATCCCATCTTAATACATGACTTCTCTTTAGAGAAATAATGCAGTTTTTAAAACCTGGATATAGTCATACTCATGCTCTGTGATTATCTGATCTTCCTCAATCCCAGTAAGTAATTGGTTTTCCCTGTAATGCGTTAGTCTGGTTTTGAGGTAATGACCATCCTGTGGTAAATATTGTTGCAGTGGTGTCCTCCAGAGTTCAGTGCACATTTTCTTTTTGAGAAGTTAAGTTTGAAAGACTGACTTTCAGTTCTTTACATATTGAGACAAGGTAGAAAAGAAGAGAAAATTTTCCATATTATAAAGGCTGTTAATCTCTAATAACTACAGCTGTTCAGTCTGAATTTGATTTTTATTTACTGTGCCAAAAAAATATGATGATAATTATTTTTTTAATTTCTGAACCACTTTGCAGAGAAATTGTGCAGCAGTGTACTTCTGGTTGGAAAACTCTTCTATGCTGAAGATGAGACCATTTCTTTAATTTATCAGCTGAGCAGTTGTGTTGCAAGAAAATATCTTATTCTAAGATTGAGAGACATGGAAATACACTTTTGGGGAATGACCATTACAGCTGTGATGCAAACTGAAGGATACTTGCTAGCAGAGCAAGTCTGTCTGCAAAAAGAAATTTAAATAGTTTGAATTAATCTTATTTTTTTCATAGAAACAAAAACAGAAGTTGAAACAGAACTCATCTGTAATGTGACAGTATTTTGACTGGACACAAGCAGTTTTCTTCAGTGCTCAGCAGTTCAGTAAAGAAGAAAAAATTAGTCTTGCTATTCAAATACACCTCAAAATATTATCTATAGCTAAAACAGAGAAAAAGGAACTGGTAAGTGTAGTGTATTACTTAAAATGATCTAATCTGTCCTGTGACACAAACATCTATTTGTTTGCAAAATCTTTAAATCTATTGGGTGACTGACTAGGAAAAAGACATTTCAAAACAGAGGTCAAACGCTGAAGTTCAGGATGTTATAAAAAGACTTTTGCACATGGAAAATCTCCAGTCAGTAGGCAGAGCTGGCAGAGTTGATTAAATCTTTGCGGGAGTGGTCACTGCTATGAATACCCCAGCTGTGAAGTTACTCTGGCCTCCCAGTACAACACTGACTTCCAAACACCTATAAATGTGCTATTTTTTTCATGCGTGCTTTTTCATTTGAATATTTTCCAGTTTGAGATTTTCTCTAGCTATGTAAGATGTCTGTAGCAGGATGTATCTCAGATGTGGTCTGTTGCTAGCCACTCTTGCCTGTTTCAGTTAATGTGATGTTATTCCTCATCTGCTTTTTGCTTTGTCCTACATAAAAAACTTTGCACTGAAGTCTACAGCCCTCATCGTCTGCTTGTAATCAGGAGAACATGTATTACCATGTTCTAGGAACACTTAACCCCATACAGTGTCTTGAATATGTGACAGCACATTCAAGTGATGCTCACAAGTAACCGCTCCCTACCTTGCAAGGAAGAAAATTTTCTTTCTTTGTGATGCATTAAGATCCAGTTGGTACTCTTAAATATACGTGAAATTAAATACATATTTCTTCCATGGCAGGATTTTATATATATAAATAAATGTTTTCCAAGAAATGGTCCTTGCTTTGTCTTATCAGAAAGGCCACAATTATTTTACCACAAGTGGCACAAGTAAATGCAACCTAATTCTTTTTCTGTGACATAGCCTGTGTACCTACAATAATCCTTCCCCTGCTGTTCAGTTAGAGATGCAGTGTCTGAAGAGAGGGATCATCCCAACTAGAGATGCTGATTAAGTATCTGTGTTAAAGAAATTTATTTATCAGTTAGCTTTCTTAGGTCATATGTCTTTCAATTTAGTCTGCTAGTCAGTAAGAGGAGGAATATGTTTAGATAAATGTATTTCTACACAAACACGCATGCATACACATTTGCTCACAAGTGAAGTCCTAGTCTTTAAATGCAGAAATAAAAATCCTCAGTGGGCTATGGGACACAAAATGTTCGTGTAAGACTTAACAGCAAAAACTGGCAATGGTTCATTTAGATTTCATGCTAAATTCAGATGCCACTGGGGCAAGAATGAAATGCAGGAAAGTCCAAAATGCAAACTGCTATTCCACTGAAGCCTGGAGGGCAGCAAAAACATTTCAAGAGGCACAATGGGAAATTTGCTTTGATTTAGCAGTTGATTTAGCAGGGGGATTTTTTAAGAAAACCTGAGGAAAGAGTTTGAGAGTTACATATTTCCAGCTGATCAAAAAATCCACACTAGACTGTTAGCGTTTTAGAGATGCAGATGTGGTAGTAATCAGCATGAGAGAGCAGTGCCAGCATCATGAAGAGAGATCCAAGTCCTTTGCCTTTCAGGTGGTCCTGGTGTTCTCTGCCTTTGAGAAACACCTGCAGCAGGAATGCTTTTATACTAGTAGAAAGAAAAATGTCTTAATATTTCTGAATTTTTGTGTTAAAACATTTGCCTAAAATCTTTAGAAAACCTTTAATATGGTAAATACATGTATTTTGGTGGCTCTTTCAGTGGAGCATGTTGTACCTTTTAAAAAAAAAGAAAGAAAAACCAATTACGGTAGAACATCTGACGCAGTGTAAAAAGCACTAATCTGCAGTGAGTAATACCGTCTAAAGTTAGACCAGGTATCATCAGGAAATTTGCCATATGTATAGCTTCCTGCTTTGGATTTAGAGTCACAGAGTAGGTTTCTTTCCAAGCTCATCAGAAATAGCTCTAACCAGTCTTCCACAGACTAGCCTGTGTTTTCTTAGGGCTCATCTATATGCAGAGGTTCCAGTAGATTGACATTTAATTTGTTCGCACTATATTACTTTGCATCAACATACAGGTCTTAAAAATCCTCTAGCGTAGGGCGTCCTGTTTCACCCTGTATCTGCCCTTTTAACTGGCATAGCTGCCTTCTGCATACTCGTTTTCGTCTTTTTCTGGACACTCGAAACACTGCAGTTAAAACTTTTCTGTCTTGCTGTTAAACTCTCAGTGGACTTTGCTTCCTCCACAGCTTCACTGTGCTAAAAAAAGGGGGGGAGGCATTCCTAATTCCACAGTCCCCCCTGGGTACCGTCCTAATAAAAACCCAGCACCTCGTCAGCCGACCAAATTGAAATGAGGTTGTTCCATGCAGCTAGAGCGGCGATACCTCTCTAAGCCAAAAGCTGTGTGGTTTTGTGGGGTTTGCTTTTGCTGTTTATAGCCTGCTATATCATAGCAAACAAGCAAGCAAGCAAAATAAAACCCCGCGGAGCTTCTCCACCAAGATGAGAGTACCTTTTCTAACAAGCTGTCTGTTCTATCCCCTGAAATTAGCTGAAGCCAACCGACTAGTTCAAAGCTACCAGCCAGTGCTTACTGAGATCTGACCCCAGGTGAGCACAGGCCATGCAAGGGAGAGCGTTACTGGGGCTCCACCAGCTGCCCCTTCTCTCCTCGGCCACAGCACCCAGCTGTGCTTGTGCTCACAGCTGCTTCACTCTAAAGTAAAAAATACATTCATTTATTCCAGCAGGATGACTGAGACTACAAAGGTGGTTTTTAACTTCTCGACAAGGTGCACGTATCGCAGCTCATCTGCTAAACAGTAAGTTGCTTAGCAGAAGTAACCAGGATGTGGGTTCAGGGTGTCAAGCTCATAAAAGAGGCTTTTTCCCCTCACTGCTACCCTGGCCTTGCCTTCCTCCTGCCCTGACACTTCACTGACTGTCAAGAGCTGCTTCAGGAAGCTAAATTGCCAGAATTTGTTTTTTTCCAGCTGGAATCTACAGGCATGAGCCAACCCCAGAGCCAGCGGCAAGAGAGGAGAGGGGACATGGGGCAGGGACCACCACTTAGCTGGGTTTCAGTGCACAAATGCTGTAGTTTCAGGCACTTGTTTTTCTGGGTAAACATGATGTAAAGAACCTGTTTTTCCTTGCAAGGGCAGTGCCTCAGGTTAGGCTCCTTGGGGCAATCTTCAAGTATTTTTGTGACTCACTCTCTGGTGTTTCCTACCGCCCCCCAATCTTTCCGTGTGGTTTTTACACCTGTGTCTCGTTAGAAATATTCTTCCTATTCCTTTTCAAGCCCTTTACTGCCTCTGATGATTAGCTTAGCTCCTCTGGCCTTGGTGTCGCAAGTATTCACTGCTGACCCCTTCTTGTATTCTTTTTTTTGTGTGTGTGTGTGTGTCTGGTTTTGGACATTAAACAGCTTGTGGTTTTGATTCAGTCTGGGAAGCTATGGGAGAAGTAATTGATTCTTTAAAAATGTTGCAGAGGTGTGGGAGACTAGTAGTGCTGCTTTGCTGCGTGGTTTGTTTTTTTTTTAAACTGCAGCAGCAGAAGCCAGCCATAGTTCTTGTCTTGCGAAAGAATATATTTCGTGGGAAGAAGGCAGGAGACGTAATTAAGGTGGTGTTTGAGTGCATGGGTTTGTGCGTGCATCCATTGTGCTGGCGTACAATGAATTACTTGTCTCTGATATGATAAACTGTTATTGCAGATTTAAAAGTGCTTCATAATACGCGAGGCATAGTAGAGACAGAACAAATCTCCCCAAAGGCTATATTAATATTCATTACAGAGTTAACAGCATTACAACGCTCCAAAACAGACATAATATATAGAGAAGAAACTTTGTGGGGGTTGAATCTGAGGACTCTCTGATCTAAAAGTAGCTGTTGCACTTTTGGAGCTGAAGAATCTTGGCAGCAGGAGTAACAGCACTTCTCTCCTTCCAGCCATTAAAAGGCAAGTAAAATATAGCATTGCAAAGCCTTTATATTTTGAGCTCCATAAATTCAGTTGGAAAAGATACCCAGGTCTCCTGGCACTGACTGTAGGCAACCTGTCATGAAGCCCATAGAAACTCAAGTGATGTGCCATAACCTGGAAGTTCTGGGATCTCTTAAAACTGGCTTGCGGAACATCCTCGCTATGAAATACCTCCCTCGATGTGTGTGTGTCTCCCATATTAAGCTGAATCTTATATATTGAAACAACTGCTCTGGTTAAAAGAAAGCAGTTCTCTGTTTATGCATCTTTGAATTTGTGTAGCATTCTTAATGTTAACAAATGTTTTATTCTTAGCAGTGGTCTTGTGAAGTAAGCAGTAGCCTTTTACAGACAGAAGGCGGCTAAAATGGAGCAATGTGTTCCTAGAAAAACTGTGTCACTAGAAGAGAAGAGGGACTGTCTCCACACCAGTGGTTGGAATAGGAGTTACTGGGGATAAATGAGCTCCACACAGCAGAGGATGAGGGAGCGTAGATGATGTTTCTTCTGTGCCAAGCCACTACATATCTGGTTCCACTCTTAAGCAAGGTGACGGTGATAAACTCCCAAATAATCTATAAATAACATCTGTGCCACATTCTATCATTTTTACATGGTCTAGTGCAAAATACATAGTATCTCATACTATATATGTGTATTACTCCTTTTTTTGTTACACAAATGTGATAATGCTATAAATTTAGCTAGTAGTTGAAGCTAGAGCTCAGGTGCTGCCTTGATTGGAGCCAATACTTAGCATACCAGTAAATGTCAGTCTTACTGAAATGACATATTATTTCATGTGTTTAGTAAGCTTTTGTTCTCTTGGCCTCATTGATTTGTGTTTCACAGATTCTCAGTATTATGGTTTATTTTAATTTTGTAATTGAAAGTGTGTGTGATTCCAAATGGGCTTTCATGCATCTTGACCTGTTTGGCATCATCTCAGCCTTATTTATTAATTTTTAATTCCTTTAATGTAAATGCAGGCATTCTGTTTGATGTTTTCTTTGTGTTGTGTCTTCAGTATAGCAAAAATTAGAGAAGTCAGAGATTATCTTAATAATAGCTGTAAGTTTTATAAATAAGTCCTTAAACACTGCATTTTCTTGTAGAAATAAAGGTGGGTTAATTAGTTTTACTCCTCTATGACAAAGGGAACTGAGTGGTAGGTGGCAATCAGCTCTGATCTGATGAGTTTCAGACTAAAGGGACTAAAGCTATTCAATGATTGGTTTGGGGTTTGTTTATTTTTAAAGTGATAATTGTCTATGCTGGGTCTTAGTAAGGTGTGTTTTTGTCTATTTAAGTGTGGTGAAGACTGTCTCTTACCTGGATGAGCAACGATAGTTCAGTAACTGATATGAAAGATTCCTGATTGCTTCAGAACTATGACTAAAATCAGGCAGAGCAAAATGAGAGGGAAACAATTCAAATTTTAAAAATAATAATTAAAAAAACCCAGACAATGCAGTTAAGACTATTCTATTTGTAAATTATATGGTACTCCTATGGAGAAAATACAGGCTGTTCTTAATTTGTGCTTTAATAAATGTGTTTAAATGGAGATTAAAAAAAATCAGTTCCTCTTCAGCCAGTTTGTGAACCTATGTTTGCAAATTACTTTAAAAATACTATTTGCTGTAGTGTAAGATGAGTGTTCATCTTCCTGTCTGCCAGTGATGATGAGGGTTCAAATCGCAGAGGTATTATGGTAGGAGGAATTTCCCTCTTTTGTTGACGGCCTCAGACTGTTGTTAGCGACAGTTGTGGCATCCCAGAGCAACAGTGTTTGGTTCAAGATTAAAATTTGTGTCTCTGTAAAAGTGCTTGCCTGTTTGGCAGTGTCAGTTCAAAAAGTCAGCCAGGAAAATAAATGCTTCACATCGAACAAGTTCACTTGAAAATCATCATGAGTTACATAAATAATATTGTTTAAAATTTTTCCTCTACATATCTTAAGAGAAGTGTGGTTGCTAATCCTGCTAGACGTGGCAAAAGTGTATGGTGAAAAGCTTGTAAACAGTTCAGCAGATGGATATCTTAACATGCTACTTTATTCCCGCTTCAGAGCACAGTATTTGCTGGGTTTGCTTATCTGCCTCATCTGCACTCCAAAAAGACTCTTTAGGCCAGTGCTGACACTTTAATTTTAAACCAGCGATGACATCGATGCATCAAGTTTTGGAGGCTAAAGTTTTTTCTCCAAAATAGATTGCACTATCTACACTGTCAGTATTTAGCTCCGGCAGCATGCTAGGTCCAGCACAGATCACTGCCAGTCCACAAATAAGTAAATGTTAATGTAACTTTGAAAGGGAAAAAAAGTTGCTTATTATGTTTATCAAAATAAAGATTAATGTCTCTTCTTGCTTGGTTTTAAAAAAACTTGAAGACAGACCTGCCTGTGACAAAGCATACATAGGAGTATCATTTTATCACCATTTAATTTGTAGAACTTGTGGAAGTAGCAGTGAACACAATAAAAATGACTTTATACTTCCATCTGTTGAGTACCAGCCACAAAAGAGGTGTCTTTGTGTTAAATCCATGTTGTATGGCATAAGGCAGTCAAGCTGTTAGCAAGGGAGAAATAGATAAACAACTTGATAAGAATCCCTGTACATGGTGAAAATGGCTTCAGATGACAAATTTGAGGGGTCAAAATTATAAAAACTTCACAGTTATAAAGACTTAAAGAGAGATTTTAAATTAGAATTGCTATTTTCTTAGAATTCATTCAACCTGATATGAAGCCAACATTGGGGAGAGGTTAAGATAACAAATTATGAACCTCTAATTTTACAACTGATTGCCAGCAAAATCAATTACACTTCAAAGTACACCATTCTAGAAATAATAGTGTGGTTTTATTATTGTAGTTTTATAAATTTTCTTTCCAGAGCCTAAAGAAACTAATCCCCCCCCCCCCCCCCAAAAAAAAAAACCCCCACCAAAAAACCAACAACCAAACAACCCACCTTCTGGGAATATAATCTTGTTTTTAATAGGTTGCTTGTCAATAAGGATTATAATATGTTGTAAGCATATTGTTTTATAAAGAATTTGGAGAGTGAGCGATTAAACCACATTGCTAGAGCACCAGTAACGAAATAGGGACTGTAGGCATAGGAACTGAATTACATTTATGAAAACTGTTTTAATAGTTTCAAAAAATCCTGAGTGCTATAAATGTATATGAAAATTTCAGTAGAGAAGAAACTGTTTCAAGTGCTGTATTTAGATATATGTATTTGTCATCCATTTGCTGCTGTAGTATGGGTGGAGCATGCTGTCCTCTGGAAGAGATAAAAGTCCTAATGCTTAGAATTTAAATACTCATTTGATATGACAGCCTGGTGGCTTTTTCAGGTCTCCTTGGAGCTATAGCATTGTTGTGCTGGGGAACAGCTTAAAACAAAGCCCTGATCTGATAGATAGGAGTTCATTCTTCTGGCGGAGTCAAACCTGAGTGTTGCCCCTTGCAAGCTTATCTTGTCCCATCCCAACACTGTCTAAAATAATTCTGTGACCTGCCTGCCTCATTAGAGTAGGTCCATGTGTGCCAGGTAGGGTAAATGCCAGTAGTACTGGAGCACCTGAAGAGTTGTCCAAAGGCACGAGCAGTCCTCGGAAACACTTGTAGAGCTCCTTTCATTACTTTTATTTTGACACTGTTCTATCACACCTGAGTCAACGATACTCCATGTTCTTTAACGTCTGTGTCTCAACAGACATTCGGGTAGTGCTGCTAAGGTTTCAAAGCATACTTCCAGGTATCTGATTTCCTGCCTAGTAGTTCCTCCAAAGTCGATATTTATGATGGAGCTTCTGGTGCATAGGGCTGTCCCCAGAAACCCTCTGTACCTTAAATAGAGGGATACTGAAAATAGTAACTTATCTTCAACATGAGAGGAAAAACAAATCAATTTTCATTTAGCTTTTCTTTATCATTGTGGTCCTTTTTGTAGCCTGGTTTTGGTACAGTAGTTTTTGTAGGAAAAACTTATATTCAATTTCAGTGTTCTCATTCATGTTTTTATGCAAGTTTTACAAATTATCACATCCTTGCCAGCATCTTCCTAAAATGTCAGGCGCTCTGATTTTCTTTGTAGCTATCTCTGATCTCGTGACCCGAATTGACTTAGAGTTTAGACCTTCCAGTGCTTTTATGTCTCGTCTTTTCCTGGGCCTTAGGTTATCTCCTGTCTTTCATACTTCTTTTTCAGCAGTTTTTTCCTATTTTTTTATTTTTTGCTTAATCTTTCTCTCCCCATGTTCTGGGAGAGTCCCTGGAAGCTGTCCTCTCAGCCTTTCTTTTTCTTCTTTTACAGCTAAAGGTAAAATGTGCAAATTTCACCCTCTGTTCTCTCTGAGCTAAGATGTCAGTGTTCATGGCCAAGTCCTGATCATCTATCACTGTTACTGTTAAAATTTCCTTGACTGACGGTCTATATATCTGAGGGCTAAATTTTGCAACACCTCGACACATGCTCATCAATTTCGTCAGACTAGGTGTGTTTTGTCTTTTTTTTGTGGTGGTGTTTCCCGGCTGGTTAATAAGGACAACTGCTTCAAACTAAATAGTGAGGCACTTTCTCCAGTCCATTCCCAGTCATTAATACGGCCTTGGCTCCATTGTTTTTCCGAATGTGTTGTTAATGCTGAGTTCTCCTACTCTCTGGTTGAGCTCCTAAGACTGTCGGTCTTGGATCTATTCTCAGATCCAGCTCATGTCTTGTATGCGATACTGTCCTGCTTTTCTTTCCCTGCTGGGAAAGAGTCCTGGATTCCCATTGCCTTGTACTTATCTCTGTGTACTATTTCTACACAAATCGTGTGTGTTTGGGAGGAGACTTTCTGTTTTTATTCAAGTGAATTGTGGTCTGTGATTTTTATAGGGTGAGTGTGCAACCTTACAGAGGACCTCAATGCAGTTTAGAGAACGGGTTCTGATATAGAAAAAGGTACGGACAATAATATAATAAAATATTTTTTAAAAGCCACTGCAAAACATATTCAAATATTTTGCTTTTTTTGTTAGCTTTGCACATTAACGGTCCACTGTCGTTAGCAACATCTGACTGTGCTTATTGAGTCCTGATTTATTCCTTTGCTGGAAAAGTCATTATTCACTGCCTGGCTAGATTTACTATACTAGTTTATCACTTGGTAATACAAATGTGAAACACGATTGGGGGAGGGGGTAAAAAGTGTAGTTAAATTTGTTATATGTAATGCCAAGTGAATAAATTCTTTGTTTTGTAGCTATTGGTAAAGTTGTCTGCATATAGGCGATCTACTTGTACTGTGCATCCAGCTGTTTCATGTTCAACAGTTCTCACATGGGAAGAGAGTGAGGAATTGTCTGACAGTGCTTTGACACTTTGTGGATTTCTAATTAGATCATCTGGATAGAGTTATCAGCTGTAAGTAGTGCTCTGCTAATTTGATGAAGTTCTAAGCTCACAGTTAGTTGAACAAATATATCTCTTTGCAGAAACTACAGGCATTTCCCCGGTAGACAGCAGTTGCGCTTGGGTGCGATGCGTAAAAGGAAAGAAAGCAAAGAACAACAACGTATTATGTGTGCGAAACAAAAAATAGCAAAAAAACAAAATCCGCCTGCCTGGCATGGTGTCTTCATAGAAGGCAATTGTTCTTGCAAATCTTTTGCTCTCTTCGCCTCCTGATTCTGTTGCTGGAATGTCAGCCCACTCAGAGGCAGGCTTGGCTGTTTTGGCAAAAGAGCTTTTTATTTATTAGTATTCAGAAATGGGCTTTGGTTGTTAGATACCTTGTTTAAAAACTGTTTTTTACCTAGGTATTTAGAGAAGTTGGGAGTAAATTAATCTTGACATCACTTTTTGTTTGCAGAGTAACTCAGTCCAGTGGTATGTTTTAGTTACATCCCCATATAGTTTAGTACCATCTGGTGAACTTTGACAAGAGGTAAGCATATAGTAACATATTTATGGTGTTTTAGAACTGAGAGAAGAATAAATATTTAAATATTCAGCCAGTGCCAGATAACTGTAATGAATTTCCCACACCTGATCCAACCCTGCTAGTCCTTTCACCAGATCTGTATGTCTCTCTCTTGCAGATCTCCATTATGGGGATCAGCATCTCTCACAATAACATCTAGCATCTCCCAGTACTTTTGCTGATGTTTGATCATTATAATTCAGAAAGGGTCTAATACAAGCCAAATGAATTCACTAGATTAGGCCCTAATAATTTCAAGACAGATGGGCACAAATTAGATATCACAGGGTTGAGGACCATGTAAGTATCTAGCTAAATGTTTAATGATACAAAATATTAAAAGCTAGCTCTCCCATAAGCAGTAAAATATGAGGAGTAGAAAACTACTGAGTGACATTTAATTGTAATGCAAGTGGCTTCAGGATGTGAAGAGCAAACACTTTGGGGCTTATGTGGTGAAATAAAGCTCCATAAGAAGTACAAGACTTTATTCCCAATTTGGGAGTGAATCCTTTCATGGCCTTCCACTTGGATGTAGGTCCTTTTTATTTAGAGGATATAAAATCCTCTGCCTGTGATGTAGGCAGTTCCCTAGGAACCACTAGAAATTTGAAATAAATGATCACAGGACCATGTCCTTCTCCACAATTGTATCAATTTCGGCTTTCCTTTCTTAATAAGGTCTATCCTGTAAGCACAAACCACTTTGTGTTTAACTCTTGTCTCTCAAAGCTAAAAAGCATGTAGTCATAGTTGGATAGCTTCTGAAGGGCATCAACATGGATTAGCAAGGTAGTCTTTGTTGCTTCCTGTTGATTAATGAAAATCTACATTTCCTCCCGACATGCTTATTCCTGCTGAAATATCGTTTTTATGTTTACATATCAACTAATTTCCTCTCATGCTGTCAAACTGAGGGAATTAATTGTCTGGGAATAAATACTCCCAGATAATCTTACAAATGAATGACATAAACACTACTGCCTCCTTCCTTTCTTTGCTTTTCTGTTAAACTGTCTCTATGGCTGTTGAGAATATGGCGATACTTTGCAAAAAAAAAAAAGGGCAGTCTGGAAAAGTCCTTCTCTTAAAAGGCAGTCCCTCAGCTCTGCAGACTCAGGAGTATAACTTTAAGATGGTAACAAGTTCAAAAATAAATCATATCATATAAACATATAAAACACAGTATTAGGATAAAAGTTTGCATATATGTAGGAAATCTAATATAAGGCTGCACGCAGCCTTTCCTAAATAGATGCCTCTTGTAATTACTTTTCTTCCCACTTATTTTAAGAGGTTTAGTATTTCAGCCTCTTCAATATGTTTAAAGTTTCAAAATGTTGCTGTGAGTGGCAGCTCCTATTAGGAGGAATCTGAAACCATCTCAAGTGTTTTCTAACCTGCTGTGTGAAGGCAAGAAAGCTTTTAATGCATTCCTCTGGAACTGACACGTGGTGCAGGAGTATAGTAGAAGGTTGACTTCACACAGGTGAGCAAACTGAGGCTGAAAGCCTGGGGTGCACGACTGCAGTGTTTCTTGGCTTTTGCTGTCAGTGGTTCTTACAGTTACATCACTATTCCTACTTTTGTTTGCCTTGATCTTAAAACATTTACTGTGATAATTAAACAGTGAAGTTTGTATTTGTTCAGGACCCTGTTACATTTAAGAGAAGTACACAAAATAATTTTTCAAAATGAAGAATTGGAGTGTTTTAAAAAACTACTCTAATTTAAGATCATGTTACATGGGGTATTTTCCCCAAAATAAACTCATTCTGATGTTAACTTTACAAGCCTGTTCTAGTGCCTTTATTGGATACACCAGAGAGGCAGACTGGCTCAGTAATTACATCACTGGCCAGCCTTTTCTCTACTGCAGAGTTCCTGTGTGACCTTGGGTAATTATTTAAGTTTTGTGTGCTTCATTTCCCCATCTTTGAAGCAGGGAGAAAAACTTCCTAGCATTACAAATGTCTGAATACAAATATACCAAACATTGTGAGGCCTGTAGATACTACAGTCTAGGTTAAAACGGGCACTACTGATCACAAAAATATGTACCTTTTAAACAAACAGGTTTTTTCAATGAATAATCCAAAATAAGGACTGTTTTTATGTAGTTAATTGTACAATTGGTCTCATTAGACC
The DNA here is from genome assembly GCF_947461875.1 of Haliaeetus albicilla. NCBI lineage: Eukaryota > Metazoa > Chordata > Aves > Accipitriformes > Accipitridae > Haliaeetus > Haliaeetus albicilla. Next base: position 41,398,784 of record NC_091491.1, read on the forward strand.
TAGTGAAGTTCATTTCGATAGCAACTTGGAAGTTTGTTTTCCTGTGGGGACACTCGGTTTTAGGCTGCTGAACTGAAACTATATTAATTTTTCCATGAGAGTAGTTGGAGATATTCTCCTTAATGCATGTCAAGTGTTCAGTGGCTGGAGGGAGCTGTGAAGTTGAATCTGGCTTCTTGGCTTAGTACCTTTTCAGATGTTAATACGTGTGTTACCAGGTGTTTGTACTGTGGGTTGCATGTGTTTCCGTAAGTAACTGGGGAGTGGTTTAAAAAGATGAATTGATGTTGTTAACTACAGCCAAATCAAGTGACAAATCTTCTCCTATGAGGACAGGCTGAGAGAGTTGGGGTTGTTCAGCCTGGAGAAGAAAGGACTCCGGGGAGACCTTATAGCAGCCTTCCAGTACCTGAAGGGGGCCTGCAGGAAAGATGGGGAGGGACTTTTTACAAGGGCAGGCAGGGATAGGACAAGGGGTAATGGCTTGAAACTGAAAGGGGGTAGATTTAGATTAGATGTAAGGAAGAAGTTCTTCACAGTGAGGGTGGTGAGGCACTGGCACAGGTTTCCCAGAGGAGTTGTGGCTGCCCCATCCCTGGAAGCGTTCCAGGCCAGGTTGGACGGGGCTTTGAGCAACCTGGTCTAGTGGAAGGTGTCGCTGCCCATGGCAGAGGGGTTGGGACTAGGTGATCTTTAAGGTCCCTTTCAACCCAAACCATTCTATGATTCTATGACAAATGAGCACACAATAAATTTTCTGTTGCATTTTTTTAATTGGAAGCTATGTTTATTAATTAATGCAAAGCAAATAATGTTCCACAACAGGGATGGTGAACATAAAGCTAGACTGTCGAACAGATAAATTAATGACAAAATATTTTAGGCGTTTGTGCAGCCTGCTGCTAGTTAATTTCTGAGATTTTCACAAAGTGACTATATACCTAATTTATTTGAAGTTAAACAGGATTGAGGCACTTGGGCACTGCAAGTTTCTGCCAGTCACTGATCTGTATCCTTTAGAACCTGAAGACTTAAAAACATCTGGCACTGCCTGATTTCCGTATTTCGTGCCTCATGCAGAGCATTACAGGATCTAAAATTCCTACTTCCTTTCCTCATAGCACTAAACATTGTTTCCTTCAACACAGAAATGAAGATTTTGAGTATAAAACGCATAATTTATTTGCAAGTGCAGGCCTAATTTTGGGCACTTGCTAGCTTTTTCCCTGCGTGCCCTGCATTCATGTTGCAAAACCTCCCATCAGTTGTGCATCTCTCCCAGCTACCAGCACCCTGCTCCGCAGCCCCTTTCACGTCTATTCTCGGAAGAACCATCTATGTCACTGTGCACTTGCGGGGTGGCCCAGCTGAATTTTCTGTCATTTAAAAAGAGGAAAGTAGGCTGTGCTGCAAATCCTTGGGGTGTGGATACTGGGAAGCTGTCAGCATAACCTCTGCAGGCTCAGAATCAGGATTCTGCAGGATCAGGAACTTGTCTCGTGCTGTTTTGGGTCGCATACAGGCAGCAGGGCCAGAAGGCCAGCCAGGATTTGCTCAGACAGCACGTTTTGGGACATACTATGTTTATCGATGCTTTACCGTATGCTTCTAAGTGGTCTTCATGTACAATAGTAAGAAGAAAAATTGGAGAAACATTCTCATGTCTAAGAAGTGTTACCTTTTTTCTAGTGGTTTGAGATTTATTGGGCAGATTTGCATGCAAGAGGTGTTTTTAGCCTTCTCATCTTTCAAATTCAGAAGAACAGAATAGGCCTTTCTGAGGTTGGTAGGGAGTGGTAGTTGGCAATTGCTGCTTTTCTTCCAGAGAGTTTGACCAAACTGAAAAATAATACAGTTTCAGATTTCAAAGAGGTATTTTAATTTTAAACCTACTGTATCACCTAAAGGTTTTACAATATGCCCATTTTAACTTCTTATGTAGATTTGTATAGGAGGGGACAAGCCCTGGTTCTGCTTTAAATTTTGATTATGGTTTACTTGAGTCCTAAATAGATCTAGGTCAGCAGAAACGTTAGCAACTAAACCAACAGATTTTGGGGGTATACAAAGCCTTTTTTTGATGACTAAGACAAAATATCCACGGTGGGTGAGGGAAAGATTTTAGTTTTATTAAAAAAAGTACTGTCTCTTCTGTGGAGCAGGGGCAGCCAACTGAGGAGAATGAATTAGTCATGGTAGCTGGGTAACATCTTTAACTATGGCATGCTATAATCTGTGGACACATATATGCAAATATGAAAGCCATTAACTAGACAGTTTACAAAACTCCCACGTGTCCCAAAGGCAGCTGTCTGTTTCAGAACTATGACCCTATTCCTTTATCCGGAGGATGGCCGTACTGGTCGTATCCTGGTAGTTACCTGCCAAGGTAGAAAATAAATGCTGCGCAAGGCTGACTGTACCTGCTGGAAATGGTATAAGACATCCCACAACACATGTCCAAATCTCAGCATGAAAACCTGCTGCAGTTGTTCATTGTTCAGCTCTTTGAATGTACATTTCTTCTTTGTACTAATTTAGTAAGCTTTTTATGCATTATACCATGCATTAGCACTTGGATATCATCTTTGATTGTGCACCTTGACGTACTTCGCAATTAAATGGTTTTTTGCATATATTAAGCATGCACTCAAAACCTTTTTAGCAGCATCTTTCTGCTCAGCTCGTGCTAAGCAATTTTAAATGACACCTTCAGGCATATTCCGAGCAGCACGTTGTGATCCGTGCCATACCACGAGTCTCACTCGCCGACTGCCGGCACTCTCTGTTCCTCAGGCATCCCGGTCACCACTCCACAGCCCAACTGCTCGTGGCACTCCCAAGTTCCTTGGTGCTATTGTTCAGCTACAGTAATTACTCATGTTGTGTTAGGTGTTCATCTGTTTATTTAGTCAATAAATGGCTCATTATTTACTACAGAATCCTCTGCCATGAATAACTGAATACCTTGTAAGTCATACTATTTCAAAACAAACTTAAACCTTTCTCTTTACATACTTTTCTCTTATAACAAAACCACAGACATGTGAAAGATAAATTCCTCTGATCCTGGATATGCGCAAGAAAAGAGATTATGGATTAAAATGTTTGATCTGTCTGTAATCTGTCTCTTCGAATTTATGTGTGTTTTTATTAGGTACTCAAAAGTGATACTGAAGTATATGATTATAGGGCAAGAGAAAAGAAAATCAACAGCAGAATGGAATAGTTATTTCTCCTCTACCATCACCACCAGGAATTAATTATCAGAGCTATGTATTCAAGGAGACACAGGTCCTGTTTTAGAGCAGTTTCCCCGAAGAGCCCCAAATCCCAGGTGTTGTCCTCCTCGGCATCATGTGCTTTCTCTCACTTCTTTGATTTGTCTGTGCCATATCCCAATTAGTTGTGTACAGTTGATTTTATTATTCTGTGGCCTGAAATGGAGAGTGTTTTATTTATTTTGGGTCACACTTATCTTAATGAAAATTTAACAATTTAAGTGCAACATCTTGTAGGAAGAATGGCAATTCTAAGCTTATGGGTATTTTTTCTGTTGAGGAGTTTAAAATTTTTAAAAAGGGATAAAAGCTTTAAAAAGTTGTTTGACAGGAGCTGCTATGAATAACTTCCAGAAGCAGCTGAAGTTACAGCTTTGGGCCTGCTTTAGTTATGTTCAGGGAGGTAAATGTGCAGTTTTCCTTCACTTTGTACAAACAGCATGATAAATACAGTCTGTTTTAATTTGCCTGTCTTGATGAACAGCACTTCAGTTTTTCATTTACAAATTGCTAGGGCATAGCATGTTGAGTTGTTGGAATAATTGTGGCTTTCAGAAGAAAAGAATAAATGAAAAGAGAATGGCTTTTTAAGACTTACTATGCAGAGACTGTGGGAAGCAACATTACTGTTACAGTCCTTTTTGGTGCATCTATTATATAAATGCTCACTATTCTTTGTTGCAAGTTGAATAATCTGACTTGTTAATGCTCACCGACAGCTTGAATGCTCAGTACTACATCAGCCCGAAGAGATGTCACCACTTGTGACTTGGATATTGCTTTCTTAAATGAAAATGTTCATTGAGTTTGGATTTTTGTTTGCCATACGCGAAGACATACATTCCCCAGGAACTCCTATGATGTATTTTTCAGCAGCTGAAGTGTGGCATCAAGTGTCTGTCCCATTGCTCGCACCAAGTCGGGTGCATTTGCCTTGAGCTTCGTTGCGTGATGCAGCGCTGCACAACATTTGTTTGTACTATTTATAGAGCGATATTCTTTGAGCCACAAAGTTCCGTTTTAAACGATGCAGTCTAATGATTTTTTTTTTTTTTTTTTTTGCCTGTCCGACATCACATGTAAGGAACCAATTAAGCCTTTGGGCAATTAGCTGTCAATGAAAGCATGAGTCTTCTTAAATTGCTTCTAAGTAACTGTGAGTTAAGTTCATCAAGATGAGAAATTCAGCAAGTAACAGCAGAGTTTCATCTTAAAAAGGCTTTTGTTTCCATAGTGGTCAGCCTCTGTAAGACGAAATCAGTGTTAGCACTGCCTGGCGTGTGTTTAAACCACCTCTCCAGCTTCATCAGCAGTAATTGCTATGATCAATATGCAATTTTTGCAAGTAAAATAAGTTCCTAATTAAGTTGGTGAATCAAATAGGTGTCCAGGTTTGTTTCTATCCCGTTTAAATCAGTTTTTCAAGGATTTTTTTGTCTGTCTTGTACTAAATCAATTATTTCATTTTGTGCTTATACATCTACAAAGTTATATCATCTACATCTGGAATACATATTTACCTAGCTCTTTTTTATTGAAGTCTCTTAAAAAACTTTGTTTGCCCATGCTGCTTTGTGGGCAGACTGAAATACAAAAACATTTTGGGTGTCTTATTTGAGGCATCTAAAGCCCAAGAACATAGTGGCCACAGGTTTAAAACATTATTTTATTTTTATTTCAAATGAAGTTGTGCATGCTTTGTATCTTCACAGATTAAGCTGTACTGTCTCAAGTGGATGATCTGCAAAACACAGATATCAAGAAGTCATCAAAGTCCACTTCCAAAAATTCGGGCTCAGGTGGCACCATGTCACAGGGGATTGATGAAGTCTGGAAGTGAAAGGAGGGTTGTGCCTCCTGGCTGCAGCTGTTAGGAAAGACTGGTTTGAGCGTATCTGCTGGCTTTGAGGGGCTGGGGGATGCAGGTTGGGAGGCAGAGGGGGTCCCAGCTGTGCGGAGGTAGCCAGGGAGCTGCAGGATGGTTGCGATGGCCATGGGGCCAGGGATGGCAGGGCTTTGGTGGCCAGCGTTGGACCCTGGGGCTGCGCAGGGCAGAGGGCAGCTCCATGGGGCCGGCTCTGAGCACTGCGGGGGTCTGCGTGACCCCCAAGCAGGGAATGGTGGCTGGGGGCTGGATTTGCTGGGGAGGTGTGCTGCTTGCTGGCACGGTGGAGGGCGTGCAGGGACAACACAGGGTGACCCAGGCTGATGGAAGCAGCTGCTACTGCTTTCTCCTGCTCTCGCAGCTCCTCCTCCTCCATTATGCTGGTCTCAGCTGGCCTTGGCAGCTCAATCCCCCCCATCCCTTATGGACAGACTGACGATACGAGATTATCCTGTTCTCTGTTGACTTAGAGTGTAGTAATTGGCAGCTATAGAGATACCGGTGAGTTATGAATGGAAAACACCCCCTTGGTATTCTCCATGAATATGGATGTGTGAAGTATTGTATCAACGAAAGCAAATTATCCTGAAAAATGGAGCACTGGCAACAATGCTATTAAGAGAAAATTATACAGGCTTACCCTTTCTGAATAGAAGTGCCCCTAGCAATATCATTTGTCCAAATTGCAGACTATGTGGTCTAAATTTTAAAAGGCATTTCAGTATTCCTAAACTGAGGAATTATTCATAGCATAATGTACATGTGAACTATTTTTAGAATGTGCGGACTAGAGACTATTCATTTTACATCTACTTGGGGATTTAGACTCTATTTTATACTGTGTAGCACGGAGTGAGTTCTCTGTTATAGTGTCTTGTCCGCTCAGAGGAGAAAGAAAGTAGAAAATACGGTGTCTTGCTGCTGTTTGCAAACCATACAGATATTTTGTACGTTATGGAAGGACAAAGGCACTGCCTTAGTCTACTTAATTAATGTTCCACTTATTATAGGAAAGAAAGACGTAACCTTAAAAGCCTCAATGAAAGAATACAAGCTTCACAGCGGTGTGTGAGGGTGAGCGTCCGATATCGCTGCCGTTCAAGTGATTGCCAATAGATGTTCAAGTCAGATGTATAGGCATCCATACTGCCTTCATCCCATATTAAAAGCATAAACATAATGTTTGCAAATAGATGCTTAACAGAACTGTGCCTTGAACATATTATCTGTATGTCCTCTATACATGAACAGAGGACACATGACCACTGTAAATGCTCTTCAGGGACATGGGGAGTATTCTTTACTCGTAGCATAAGATTGCAGGTGGTGAACAGGCTGTGTTGGCAGACATCAGTGCCTGGAGGTTGAACGCTCAGACGTGCAATCAACCTTGCAAAACCACCCCTCAGAGGGCATTTTTTTCCCCAAGAGAGAGGTTTCAGACAAACTGCAGTTTACTTCCCCAGAACACACTTGCCATGGAGGCCTCAGAGCTGCTGTCCCCACGCCTGGCAGCTTTGCACAAACATCAAACCCATTTTCTATGAGCCTTTAAATGTCACTGGCGAGAAACCCAAGGAAAGCCCCAAAAATAATCAGAGGAAAAGATATGGTGGAAAAAATACTTTAAAGCACTTACTTAGTTTGAAGTAGCTGCAGAGGAATCACTTGAGTGTTTACTCCATACTTTGCCATTAATATTTATCTTGGAGGAGCTGAGAAGGCAGAAAGGGAAAGTGCTTTGGTATCGGTCCATTAGTCTGGAGGTGAGATGGAAGAATATGTGAAAGCGTTTGCTGACCATGCAAGATGTATCTCTTTCAATAATAGAAATATATTTCTATTTTTGTGCTCTTGAGGGAAGCATTTGTGTTAATGGCCTTCACTGCAGTAAAAGTTGTGATATGGCTTCTGCTCAGCCTAATGACCGTTCATATCCAGCCAGGTCTTGGCAGGGCGGGGGCTGGGGAAGAAAGCGTCTTGCAACCTTCTTTCCAGCACCAAATGCACAGCCAGATTTGTGTCTGAGAACTAACCCTGCTGTAGGGTTACAAATTCAACCCTGCGTTGAGTTTGTAGAAGAATTTGGCTCTTGAAATAGCTCATAGTTGATTGGTAGACTATCTGTTCTTGACGAATGTCATGGTTAATTTGCAGCTAAAGCCATTTCTTTGAAGACCATTTGTGTGGATATATAGAGTAAACTTTTCTCATATGCACTGACCAGAACTGACTGCTAGATTAAAGCAGAAATTCCTCTTCTCTTTGTTAGCTCCAACATCCTGGCGACAATATTGAGTAGGATCCAGTGATTATCTTGAAATGAAGTGGGTGCCCTGCTTTATGGTTTTTTTGGCAGAACTATTTCCAGCTCCTGTTTTCAGTGGAGGTCTGTCACAAAGTTTCTCGCAGGTCATAAATATAAAATACACCTTGCATTCACAACTGAGTTGTAAGTCTTTGGTGAAGACCAAAATATAGTACATTATTAAAGGTGCTTTCAGGAGGTGTACCCATAAAACAGAGTTATGAATAACTGTACCTTACCTTTCATGCATGTTTAGCAGGAAAATATGTCTTGTCAAGCTGACTGTGATGGATGAGATTTATTGTGCTATACTGAATATACTAATATGTAAGAATCTATACAGTTGTGTTCCTAAGGGGGAACAGCTGGTAAAACCACAGGCAACAGAGTATCACCAAAACTTAAAATTCACAAGAATGTCTTAAAATCTCCAGACTTCACTAAAATTATTATATCCTCTTATCTTGGCCTTTTAATTACTGTCTTAGTTTCCCCGTGCATTCTGTATGGGTGGCTGCTGAGAGGCTGCTGTGATATACAAGTATATACATGTAAGTTGGGTTTTGACCTTCTGTTGTAGAAATACCAAGGTTTGCATCATGGGCTGCTTGGATATGTGGAAGTTGGACATAATGCATGAATGTTATGTTAGCATAATATCACCTTTCCCTTGAGCCATCCTGTCCCAGGCTTCTTTCCTTCTTATACCCCTTCTCAGCTGTGGTGTCACAGCAGGGGAGGGCATCACTTATTCCCCCTTTTTTCTGATAAAGCGAAGAGGTAGATCTGCTCTGAGCTGTTCTCTCTCCTGGTGCTCTCCTTCCCCACATCCCCTGCCTGCCTCAGCAGTTCTCCTGACTCCTGAAAATGGAAGGGGATCATCCCTTTATTGATACAGTTTATGGCAGTTTGCAGTCTAAAATTCAGTGCAGCAACTATGACAGTTTATATTCAGCAAAAATCTGCCCTTGGGTAGTATTAATAGTGTAATTTTATATTCATATTAATCAGTCTGACAGCTTCCTCCTGGAAGGACAGCTTCCCAGTGGAATGGGAGCTGCTGATCAGCACGCTTCAGTTAGGAAGGTAGGAGTAAATTATTGAGGTTTTTAAGTTTATAAGTGGCTTAAAGAAGTGACACTTTTTTTCTCTTGGCAAATCATCAGCTCTCTGCTGTCAGCAATTACGGTGGTAGTTGTCACTAAAAATGCATCTTGCTTGTCTATGCTGTAGTGACTAAGCGACACCAGTTTGAAACAGGTCTCTCTGCTGCTGAAATGCTTTTCATGAGGCAAAAACATCTGTAAGCCTACAAATTGTAAGATGAAGGAAGAAGTGGGGAGCCTGGCTGAAGCCTGGAGTTCTGCAGGAACCTGTGTCTCCTGTTTTGGAGCAAGTGTCATTTCAGCAATATTTCTCCAAAACTTAGTCTTCTTGGCACTGGTTGTTGATATTCAGACTGTTCAAAGGGCATTTTTTTAAGTTGTTCAGCCTGTGTGCACACATATTTCATGCCTTACAAGTTCCTGTACTACTTGTCCTAGTTGAAGTATGGCTGGATTGTGTTAAGGTACATAATATTGCTCATTTTTCTTCGTATCGTTTTTCCAGGTGGGAACTTGTTTGTGCAGTGAAATGTTTGCTTTGGTAGGCTTTCCTTGTTAAATGGGCACTTCAGAAGTGTTGCTTTGTCTCATATAAAAGGATGTAGGTGAAAGCAGCAGACCTTGGGGGGTGAGTTTTGCAATACCGTTCAATTTGGGGGGGATTTTGGTTGTAAAAGCTGATCACGGACGATAGAAAGCATGTCTCTGCACAGTTTACCTTTATCCATTTGGGTAGTATTGCATTTTGCCTAAGTAATTGATAATGTTTTCCATCCTGAGGCTTGAGGTGGTGGACCCATATCGATAATTAGTGTAAAGCTAAGGACCAAGATTATGAAGCTGATTTAATTTGTATGCATATCTTGAATAGTGAGATAATAAAGCCCAATGCCAGACTTGCACTGATAAAGAATTTATTAAAACATACCATATTAATGTGGATTTATTGTGGATGTGATTTTCTATAAACAAGGTTTGTAATTTTTATATTCAGTATACCAACTTCAGCAACTGTGTTTAAGCCCATTATTTTGTTTTTGCAGTAATAATGTTCCACAGTCTCTGTAAATGTGCTTCTGTAGATTAAAGCCTATCAGTGCATAATGTTTCTCTTGGTCCTATCAAAGACATGTACAGTGCAGACATAAATATTGATAGTACATGTGTCATCGCAAAAAAATGGACAAATGCAGCGAAGAAAATTGTCCTTCTCCAAGTGATTCTGGCAACAGTTAAGAATGAATGTTGTTCTTAGGGTAACAAATCATGTCTTCCCTGTGCCATTTCCAGCTTCAGATTTGCATCAGCCTGCAACAATGACAGAACATCAAGTCTCCAAAAAACACAACCACCCCCACCCCCAACTTACACAAACAAATCATCTCCTTTTTACTACTACTGTTGTGTCAAAATCAACAAAAGCAAGCTGTTTGGGTTTCTCATAATAAAAAAGAAAGAAGATCATCTTCCTGTATCTCCTTCTCTAGCTTTTCTGGAAATGGCTGTGCATCATTTATCTTTAAACAGTTTTTCTTTTCTCTGATTTGACTTTTTAGTTTAAAGAGATGACAGCTTTTGAAAGATAAATTTTGTTGCAATGTATGTAAAGCAAGAACTTGTGCAGTACTTGCCTAGCAGTATATATGCTGAATATATTATTTAGATGTATGTTATAATATATATAGAAAGTGTGTATATATATTATAGCATATGTTGTTTATACTGATTTAATGTTGTCTACATTATTCAAAGTATTACCTTAGATCGCTGGTCCTGAATGAAGTGTAAATGGCACAAGCAACTTTTATGAAATTTTTGATAGAATTAATGCATGTCAGAGATCCTGAGAGCAACCTCACTTTGCTGGCACTAAGGGGTGGTGCATTACTATCAGAGGCATCTTTAACAGGTCACTTCTGAGCCTGTTATGCAGTAACCTGCCTGCAGCCTGTGTTGCCAAATGCCGTCATTGGTGCTTGTGCATGGATAGATGGAGAAATCCCACATTTGGGGCAGGAAAGTCCTAAAGCAACGGCTTCACCTGTGCTTTAGCTCTGCTGCATATGCGTAATTTTCATCTCTCTTTTGGCACTTCTGGAGCAGTGACCAGTGCTAGCTGGATGCAGCAGGAAGGGCCATGAGCTAGAGTGAGCTACACGAGGGGTTGCTGAATCCAGGGGTGTTCACGCTTGGAACTACAGCCCGGACTTTTTCTTCCACTTTTCGCTTGCTCCATCTTCGGAGTGATTTTATAGAGGGAAAAATTCCATCTCTGGTTTTTAAACATTGCATTGCAAAAGTAGCACTAGAGAAGTAGCAGGCTGCTATAGTAGTTGTAAGTGTGGCAAAAGATACAAGTTGTTCTTGTCTTACTGAAATGCCTTGATGTTAGGTCTTCCTTAATCTAGGAGATCCATGACTGATGTTAATGCATCGGCCTTACTGCTGGAAACACTAAATAAAAACAAAAAAAGCCAACAAAAAAATCTTCTCTTTACTGTCCTGTAATTATTTTGTCTTAAATGGAGATAACATATATTAATTTAGCATCTACAAAAACATCAGAGCTTAGACCTGAGTAGTAACCCAGACACAGCCAACCCATAGTACAGTAGGACTGTTTAAGTAGACTGATTTCACAGTCTGCATCCACCCTGCTGCAATGTCATTTTGGGGTTTCATTTTGGAATTTCCCGGGTAATAGCAGCGCAGAGTTATTGTTTGATTTCAGTACGTTCTGTGTGGTGTACTGGTTTTGTTGTCCTTTGGCAGAGCTTGCGTCGCTCTCCTGACTGGGGATAGACTTTATCTACCCACTTGCTGGCTGGCAGGGTGGCTGTCCTGCTCGCTCAGCCAACTGCATCTTCTTCATGGGCCGGCGACCGGACAGCAGTGAACATGGAAGAAGGCCTCTGCTACCACCCTGCCCCGCTGCCTTGATGTTGCCTTTGGGTAGCAGTCCAGGCTCTCCCTCCCAGACGTTTCTTCTTAACTTTCAAAGCAGAGCTGTTATCACAGTTTTGGGAAAAAAAAAATCCAAAATGGCCTTCAGAAGGCCAGTACACAATTTTACCCATTACTCTGATGTGTAAATCGATTTCATCGTAGCTAACAAAGGGTGGCAGTGTGACCGTGAGGCAAGTGGAGTTTCTTCAGCATGAAGGATTTCTGAAGTGGGAAGAAACCTTGCAGATTTTTAAAAATAATTCTGTATGTTAGGAGCAGCTGAAATAATAGTTATGTGGTCAATTCTTTGCTTTGCATGGGCAGCACTTTACAGGAGTATCCACAGCATAGCCTTTGGTCTCCATTTATAGTTTATTCACATTTAGAAATATTACTTATATATTCAAAATACTCAATTCTGTATTTATACATGTTTTTGCATCCGCATCTGAAGAAAAAATTACATCTGAAATTCAAATGTTAACTCTATTACAGTGTCCTTCAGTTCTGTGCTAAGGTTTTCATTATGTTTCTGAAATTTATTTATTAAATGTTTATGCCGTTGTAAATTTAGGGAAAAGAACCTGACATATGAGCCACACGTCAGCAGCAATTTGGCCACTTTAGTTTTTGTCAAGAATAAAACCCCCCATGATTAACAATTTTTATGCATTGTACAGTATATGCTCAATAAGCTGTGCAACTGCGAAGAGGTGTATGCACTCACAAATATAGCGAGTGTAGGAAAATGCCATTTAATCTACTATTTTGCTTTAAATGTTATAAAGATGTTCATAAAAGCACACACTCAAGCAGCATTAAAAGATCATTCTTAAGGCTATAATCCCCTAAGTTAAAAAATGCTGGAGTTAAGTTTCCGATCCTTGTAGTGTGTACCATATTTCCCCCACATGCTCAGTTTCTATGCTATTCACGCTATTAGCTGTAGCTTTAGATTTAATTTCTGTCTTTTTTTTTTTTCTTTCTCGGTGGCAGCTTAAGGTACAATGTGATGCTAATTTTGCATTAGCAGCAGAAAAAAAAAATTTCATCTGATTAAATTAAAATGCATGGTTGTGATTTCATCTTCAGCTCTGTACTCCTGAAGACTTTTAAAGTTGCTGATCTGTTGAAGGCAGGAGGGAGGATGTCCAAGGACAGTGATGGGACAGTGCTGTGCGCTTGCCCTTCTCTGCCTGAGAAGAAATCTCTAAGTAGACATGCTCTCCCTTCGCAAGTAACAATTTATTTCCCTGTTTTGCCTGGGGTTCAGCCTTTAGGTATGCCAGTAAAGTAAACAGTAACACTAACCTCTGCCTATAGTAAGCATTACCTTGTGCCAAGCAGTTTGTGTTTTAATTTTCATAATTCTAGTGATTTAACTTCTGTTCCCTCTGGTACATAAAACTAGTTCTGGATTAGATGTAAACAATGGTTACACCACTGTTGTTTCCCTTCTATAATAACCCATATTTAATGAAGTGGAGAATAAGTAATAAATACCAACTGTTTGTAGATCTGCCTGCTGGAAGCAGAAGAAGGTATAATTGCTTTTTAGTACATTAGTGCCATCATTCCTGTGATTAGCCAGGAGCTGGTCTGAGATGTTTATAACGTGACCAGAATCAATACCTGCATCATCATCACCAAACATACATCTCCGCTGCCCTGAGGAGCCATCTTAGGTCCAAACTCAACTTTGCCTCTTTCTCAAGATTTTAATCTTCTGACTCAGAACCCAGTATCCAAGAACTCAGAATTAAGCAGCTATTTCTTTTAAGCAAGTCTGGACTTCTAATAAATTCAAAATCCTTCTTCTGCAGTCAGTTCATTAAATTTTAACTTGTGCAGTCTTTTCTAGAAGGGCTCTGAGCAGGATTTTCCCTTTGCTGGGATAAATTACATTTCTCTGGAGATGCTGTGGGTTGTGGTATATTTAAGAATGATGTTACATGGTTTCTAAAACTGGCAAATACCATTATATTTATTGGATTAACCTCTGAACTCACTAGTCTTAAAAATACCTCAAAATATGAGACATGAAGCAGACAGCTTTTTTTGTTTTATAGCCACAGTTTGGGTATAATTTACTTCATTTGTCATCTTCTGTAATTATTTTTCCAATGCTACATCTACCGCAGAGACAATATGTGAATTTAAATAAGCTGTGAAAAGCTGTTCATGAGGGGAATAACAATTTAGACATGTGGAGGTAGTTAGTTGCATTCGTTTATTTTTAAATAGAAGTTTCTTCATCCTTCTTATTTTCATCCTTTATTATTAATATTGTTGTGGCTTTTCCCAAAACATTGCCATGGTGTATGCGAGTTCTGCAGATGGCCGTTACTTGGAGAGCAATTTCTTTCGATTAGCCTGAATTAGCTAAAATGGTTTAAAATAACAAGGAAGTAATTTAAGCTGCTAACCTGAGCTGAAAGCTAGATTGCCCTTCATCACATGCATTATAACTGAAATGAAGAACAAACCTTTTTTCCAGTGCAGGGAACTGTAAGTAAACTAACTGCTTGGTAATAAAATGTCCGTAGGACTTTAGTCTTAAGTGTTAACCCATACTGGTAATTTTCTGATGTGTTATTTGGTAATTTCCTACTCGGCTTGCATTACTACCTGGGTTACAGTTTTGTACTTTTGAATTCCCTGAAGCTTTTTGCTGTAAAACTTGGGAAGCAGCCTATATATGAGACCTTCTCATAACTGCTTTTAATTTTCTTTGTTCTGTCCTTTTGGTTGCAGGCTTGATGGCTTTTACACAGCAATAAATTTAGTAAATACAGTGCTTACATCAGGTATCCTGCTCCAGCATGAGCCTTCTAAAAGTCTATGAGGTGTCACACATCCCCTTGTCTGCAGGAGGCTAACAGCTCCACATCTGCCTTCAGAGTCACAGCTGGTGCCCCATTGTCCTCCACCAGATCTCCAGACCTGCAGGTCCCCAGCAGCAGCTGCAGAAGCCCAAGGTTTTGTGCAAGCCAGTGAGACCTTTCCTCTCTGGTTTCAACCTCCTTTTTCTCCTGCTAGTTTTGAAGGTCCTACTGTGCAGAGTTCTGTCTGGAGGACTGCAGTCCAGCTCAGTGCTCTTCTTGTTGCTGTACATAATCTAGCTGCTCCTTAAGATCTCGCAGCCCTGCTGCTGAGCCAGGTTGTTCTTACATCTCCTCCTTTCATTTTTCTTTGTTGGTTGTTCAAGTGCAGCAAGTCAACCGGCTGTGCCTTTATCTGTTCTTCTATGTAGTGACCTTTGTAACTGCACCAAGTGACCTTCATAACTGCACCAGATGACTTTTTCTTCACTTACTCATAAATCATTTCTTATTCTTTTATCAGATTCTTTCCCTTCTGCTTTTTTTTCCTAGCACAGTGCTTTATTTTACAGCTGTCAGCAGTTACTTGAAGTATACCAATGTCACTACCCCTGAAATCCTTCCAGTTAGTGAGATAATTGTTTCTTAACACTTGCTGATCTCTTCATCTCTCTCTCTCTCTCTCTCTGTATCTCCCCCATTTAACATCTCCAGTCTCTGGCTCTTTATTTAGGAGAAATGCAACAATTCTTGTATTAGCACTGGCCTACTGAATGTTTGTTTTGTATTTTAACTTTGCTGTTCTTGTCCTTCATGAAGGAGAGACGGTGGTTAGTAGAGACCAGCTTTGTGAATGCACTGGTAGTAGGAGAAAAGCATGTATCCATATCTATATTCCGTGCAGGTGTATATACTCTGTGCAGACTATAGCTGGGGTTCTCTCTCTCCACTCTCCTAGTCCTTTCCCACTGAGATTCGCAAAAGAAATATGTGATTTCTTCTTAAGTTGCTCTCTCTGTAAAGAATATTTTTCCAGTCTCACGACTAAGCTGCACTTCTGCTCACTTTCAGGCCCTTTGGGCAAACTCACTTTTCTGTGTTTCTTTCTTCACGTTTCCCTCCAAATCCTTGAGGTTGCACTGAAAGGAAAATAAGGATAACTTCTATATACCCTTCACTTAAGTTGATTTTCCTTTGCATTGCTTCCATCTCATGCTACATATTGGACGTTTTAAGTGTGTAACATACAATGCAGTTAAGATATAATAACGGTTTATTGAAACACACAGTAAAGCTCTGTATTCTGGGTGTACTCAATAAATTAGCATCTTGAAAAAGTACCAAAGAGCAATGCAGAGCTAATACTTATTTGGAGGCTTTCTTGGACAAAACTAACGCTAGCAATGATGATGAAAAGGTTTAAGTGTTACAGATTTGCTGGTGGCTAGATACAGAAATATGAGGACTCTTCCTAAAAGCTGGCAAGTCCCCTCCTAGTAAATATTATTATTAGAGAGAACTGTTCATTGTGTGGTATTTGGATTTAGTGGCGAGCAAAACAAAGCTGGAAAAAATATTTCTTAGTGCTCACAGAGATCTTGTAGTATGAGGAGCAATAGAGATAACGTGGGATTTATTAACACAGACCTTTCAGCAGTTCCGTTGTAAGAAGAGGCAATGAAGAACTTGCTAATGCAGAACGAAATTAACACAGAATCGATATTTGCCACTGCTGTCTTACAGAAAGAAAATGGGAAACACTTTCAAAATTCCTCCAGAGAGAAATAAATGAGGTGGGAGATTTAAAACAAACAACCAAACAAACTTGCTTATTACTGTGATTGGCAGCCCAAGATGCTCGTTCATCAGAAAGTATCTTAAATTGTCAGGAAAGGCCAAGCTGAGTAGAAGGGCAAGAGGGAGGGAGGGAAGGAAGGAGATGACGTTTGTGAAACTAACTAATGTGTAGCATGTGAAGTTATTTTCCTTTAGTTATGCAGATTTAGCATTCACTATTTGCACATATATTTTTTTCTGCATTTTTTGGCAGTCAGTTTTATAACTATATTGAGAAATTTAAGATGAGAGTCATAAGCCCATGCTATCTCTTCTGGATGGCAGTATGATTGACACTATCGATGGCCCCAGGTGGAGTAACAGCCCAGGAGACAGCAGTGGGTATGCCAGTCCTCTGGTGGTGTGCTGCCTGAGGATTACCCTGTTACCTGGTCATTCCCGTGACTGAAGATCTCATGTCAGTCCTTCATTTTTCCACGGTTAGCTTTCAGTCAGATCAGTCAGCCGATCCAAACACGGTCCTTGGCCACTTTTTGCTGGATGTAATGTAAGTGACATGGGAACATGTGCCTGGTGGTGGGAGAGAGCAGGACTGTCCCTTTTGATGATAACTTGCTGTTAAATCAAGCTTGTCTTGCATCTGTGTGGAAAAAAAGCATGGCAAAGAAGCATTTTTCCTGCCGCAACAAAAGCGTGGCCGTGGGGCTTTTCTTGGAGTTGGTGTTTTATCAGTTGCAAATGCAGTGGTGGTAACGCTCCTGTCTTCCTACGTCCCTTCTTCTCCTAAACTACCTGCATTTTAAGAGGTTCTTGGGTTTGCAATCATTTGTAGCTCATTCTTTTCCAATCTTATATCAATGTTGCTTTTTTTAGCATATGCAGCACATGCTTCCCAAGGTCCCAGCTGTGCCTCTGTGTGCTTCTAGACCGTTGATGTCAACAGGACTGTGAAAACCTACCAGAGGGTGAATTTTGGACCAGGAATGTTTTTTCCCCGGTCATGGGTTGAATGCTATTCCAACTTTTACTCTGGCAGCTACCATGAAAAGCATGTGTTTTGAACATCAGGCACTGCTGTTTGTTCCAGGATACAATAATTCCATTTTCAAATACAAAATGTACAAACATCCTGTCCACTTCTGTGTTGAATACTACTTCCAAAAAAAGTCTCTTCAGATAATACTAAAGGGGATATATCAAAGAGGAACCTTGTAAAAAAATTTCCCCCCCATCTAAAATAAACCTGCAAACAAAGCCCTGGATAAGATGTTGGTATTAATAATATTTTGCATCGCTTCCTTGTTGACAGAGGATCTGTAAACTTAGGGGGTTTTTATCTATTTATAAAGCATTTTCTGTTCCAGCAGTTTAAATACAATGGGTTTTATTTTGATTTATGAATGATAGTTAAGGTAGACTGACTAGCTGCTTTCTCTTCCTTCAGTTCTACATCTACCTGCTGCAGCTTGCACACCTGCAGTTGTTAAAGAATTAATTAAATTATGCTGCCCATAATTATTACACTATCCTCTGGAATGTGATACCTCCAGGAATGGGATGCTCTAAACACTTTATTTAGAAGCTATATGTAAATTACCCTCAAAATTGTGTTTTTATTTGTTTATTGTGTTCTGTGCAGGATGAGATTGTTTCCTCCATTTATTGAGGTTTAGGAATATGTCAGATATTTTGTTCTGTTCAGACCATTGCTCTGTAGCTGGCTGTAATCAATATTCCTTCAATTACAAGAGTGTTTTAATTATGGCCACTACATTTTTTTACCAGGAAACTTTTGTGCAAATGGTGACTATGATTTAAGTACACGTCCTTGATTTTGTCTTTCTGTGATCTGATTGAGCTCTTTAATTCCTCAGAATGAGGCACACCAGCAATAAAGCTCAAAGCAGGGTTTTGCACTGCAACATATAATGATGCCACATAGCCTTCAGGCGGGCCAAAATACTCTATTTTTAAATCCAAGATAATTCTTTGAAGTATTTATTCCAGTCAGAAAAGGCAGTGGGATCAGCAGAAAATATATTTTATTACTGCCAGGGGTACAAAGTTGAGACTTTCTTTTGGAGATACACAGCTACTGTGACTTTTGCAGAGATTTAGGCCTGAAAATGGGAGTTCTTTGATTTTTTCCGGTTACTTACCCATTCCTCAGAAAAATCACTTTTTAGTTTCTTCATTGGCGTGTGTGTTTGCTGCAAAGGAACAGGTCAATACTGCAAAGCAGCCACTGACTAAGGATGTGAAATTATTTCTGCGTATTAACACAGAATGCAGTTTTACAGATTTCTAGCTGTTATCCCATTTGTTTAGTTTCCACTGGCAGGTCTCATTGCGCCAGGAGAAACCTCTCTCAGTTTCCCATGATGCAGAAACTTCAGATGTAGAGCCAGAGCAGGGTTTGCCTACGCTGGGTTTCCCCTCTGTCACCTGTGATTGCAAGAGTTGATCAAGAGGTACTAAAAAATATGAGAGGGATCAACAAAGTTATGGAAATAATCGAGGGAAACCTTTTGCTTCCCTTCTTTATGGTTATAACATTTGGTATTTTATTGAAAATTTAAAATGCCAAATCTGACGTGTTTTTATGCTAGACACCTTTCATGAAAAGAAAAACAGTCACAGGACTGCTGGAGAGCCAAACGTTAAAGATGTGATTCACCCTGAATTCCCTGTCATATTTATACCTTGAATACTCAGATAAAGTTGCATGGAAATTATTTTATTAGGTCCCTTTTAAAGTTAAAGTAAGTGTTAGTCCTTTTAGAAAGAAACAATCTGCCTGTTATTTTGGCAATATTTGGTAAGAGAATAACAGAGCACAGATTTTTCTTGTAATTTACTTCATTACAAAAAGTACATGATGCTAAACCACTGAGGCATTATTTGAATGAATGAGTTTCTCATTTGGTTTTCAAGTGAAAGTCAGATTATTTCTTGGACACCTAACTATGAAAATATTTTAACAGCTTTTTTGCTTGACCCTGTATTTATATATTTTACTTCACATAATGCCTACGATCCATAGTACTGAGTAAGGCTAATAGATGCCACCAATAAAAAAGCACAGGAATCAGCAATGAAAAGCCAGAAAATACCTAGCAGGTCCATGGGCCCTCCTTGTGGACATGCCACACTGGAGTTTCCAAGGCTTTCAGGTCCCATTAGTGTCATACTTCGTTGGACTCCTTTTGGCAGGGTGAAGGAAGGGGAAGGCTGATGTGTGCAATTTCAGCATGGGTCGCAGCGCCCAGGAGAAGGCAGGGAATGTATCTGTACTGCTCCGCTCTCTCCGTAGTATCGTACCAGCCATTAACAAGACTGAGCTGGACAAGCAACTCTAGTAAGAGTGTAACTGAAGTTTCCATCTATATCCAGAGCTGTCACCCGTGCCCTCTAATGCACAGAGCTCTTTTGGGTGGCTGGACTTGGTTTCAGGATGTGTGAGAGTTGATTTCAGCTGATGATAGCTTATGCAAGTAGATTCTCTCCTCAACTTGTAGGTGACAATCCTCAGTTCACAGGACAGTTCTGGCAAGAAGGTGCCATCAGTGGCTGCAGAGGGAAACATTTCCAAACCACCTCACCGTGCCAGCGGGCCTCTATGTCTGCTCTGCTCTTGGGGTAGCAGACCCACTCAGAGAGCCTGGGAGATCAGGGTCACTGGCCTCGGGGGGGAGACACGATATCATGACCACATGTTAGAGCTCAGGCCAGCATAGCGTACATACATTCGTTAGCACAGGTGGCGGCATCCTGTTGACGATGATGGAGCATCTGTTGGCACCGTAGGAGAGAGGACACAAGGTGTCCTCTTGTTGAAGGCATCTGTCAAGCATGTACCAGCCTTTCCTTTCTGGTCATCCCCTACTGCCTCCCGAAGCTGGAGAAGTCTGACTTCAGCTTAACTGTGGTCTATATAACAGTAATGTCCATTTAGCCTATAGGCCATGATGCCTTTTCTCTTGCCCCTGAGGAGCTGAAGTTCTTCGGGGGACTGGCTGAAGTGTTCCTGCTTATAAACCTATTTTTTCAGTTAAGTCAGAACCTGGAATTCAGTCATGGGACTGTTTCTGAGTCCCACCAGTCTATCCCTTGTCTTGCATCTACCAGTAACAGCCTTTTCTATCAAGCACATCTTGCTGATGCATATAAGGTACCATCTGAAATGGTTTTAAGAAGTTTTAATACCACCCCAGTCAGATTACCTAAGTGTAGTACTTGAAGAGTGCACATAGTTTGGTTTTCAGATACAGCTGTGTTTTACTGTTCTGTTTATTCTGTGTGTGTTTAGTCTAATATCTAGCATATCGTATAGTCCTTGCCACAGAAAATCTATAAAATAGATTTTAATATTCAAAATGTCTCATTATGCAAAAAATATACAGTGGGAACACGAGGTTGAGTATACAGTGTCTATGCTATGTTGAAAAGCTGAGCCCATAAATTCTAAGTTGTTACAGAATTTAAGCAGTTTAAGGAGAATAAAACTAGATGCTTTAAGAAAGGATGTCAAATGACAAAGTTGGGGGAGGAGTAAAAGTGGGAAAGCTGTGCAAAGAGGCCAAGGGCAAAAGCATGGCAATGAGAAGTAAAAATAGCAGGATAAAGATCATACTGCTACCAAAAAATAGCCTGTAGTTCCTCATGTGTATGTGAAACTTGAATAGTGACCAAAATAACCTTCATGGAAGAGAAATCCAAGATATTTACTTACAAGCTCTCCAGAACACCTATGTGTGGATGTAGGTGATGAAGTAATCTTGTGAAATAGCTTTTTTCCCAGTGGAATAAAATCAAGCTAAATTCAATTTTGTTTATTACTTTAATTGCTGGGATTAAAGATTTCACTTTCTGATATTTTAATCTGCGGTTCTTTAAAAATATAATCTCTCATAAATTTATCTAATGAAAACATTCATTACATAATTTTGTATCTTAATTCATTCATCACCTTTGATTTCTACCTTATTTCCAAGCAGTAGAGTTTACTGCAAAACTTTGGAAAAACAGATTTTGTTAAAGCAGAATATTTTTTTAAGTGTCAGGAAATGTCAAGCATTTTATCATGATTACCTACAGTCATTGCTCTTGCAAATTTGATTTACCAGCTCACTAAAATGCTCTTTTTGAAAGTATTATATCTACATGTAAGGGAAAGGGAGTTTATGGACTTAGAAATTGAGATGAGTTCAGAAATAGCCCTGATTAAATTTTCTTGGGCTTTTTGCTTATATATTTTGTTCTAACTTTTTGTGGAGCCTCTTAGGTGGGAAATGAAATGTTTCCTTAAAGCAGCACTTTCGCCTACAAAAGCAACACGTGCATTCGGTTTAGCACATCAGATTAATTTCCTCTCAGATTCATGCATTTTCATTGTAGGATATTTTTGTTTTTATATATAAGTATCTAGTTCTTTAAGGTAAGGCTCATTCTCCGTATTTATTTTGCAGGGGATTTTCTCCTTTCTATAATGGGATGGATTAAAAATAGCCAAGATTCAATCAAAAGGCCAAGCAAGGCAAACTAATCTGGTTTTGAACTACTGAGCTGGCATATACACCGAGAGAGGGATTGGCACTTGGCTTTTTATGTTGCTTTGCAGCTGGCAAAGCTACCTTTAACTGCAGGTTTCTTTTTGAGTGAAGTCCAGCTTAGTGCTCTTATCAGTACTCATCCCAACCAAATAAGCTTTTCTCAGAAAACAGGGAATCGATAGACTCTAAGTTTATGTAGTGACTTAATACCTGTCAGGGCACTGGATAATGCCAGAACGTGGGGATTTGCCTGCAGAAAGCCTCCCAGAAGTTGGTGATGCTCTTAGCAGCAGCATTAACTTCTAATCTGTGATTTTCTTTCTCTTTGGGGAAACAGGGTGACGTTTTGTATGTAACTGTAGCCCGGCGCATCAGTCTTTGGATGCCCATCTCACTGAAAGGCATTGTAATGAATGAGTGTTGAGAAGTCAGGTGTGTCAATGTTTAGGCAATTGATGATGTTCTCCAATTTACGAAGTGCCTTGAGCACCTGTAACTTCTTTTAACTTCTTCATCAAAGCTATCTTTAAAGTTGTCTCTTAAAATTTATCTTGTCTGTAACAAGCTTTTTGGTGGTTGGGCTTCCCTTTTGTCTGCCCTTTTACTCCCTGCATATACTTTCTCCCAAAGTAATCTCATTATTCTTTAGCTGCGGCACTGTACCAGTATGTTGGCTCCAAAATTGGCTTTTCAGTCTTCTACATACTGTGTGTCTGCCAGGTTTTTTTCCCCCAAAATTTCCTGTTGGTATTTTATTTTTCTTTATTTAGATTAGTTTCTGTCACACCCACAACATTCCCAAATCCTGTTTTATCCTTTTTTTGCTCAGTGTTGGCACCATTTCTTTCAACCATACTCACGACACTGGGATTCTTTCAGATGTTGTTTTCTCATTCTCTGTTTGTGTCCCGACTTGGTCGCCAAGAAACAGCCCACTTTTTGGTGCAGAAAGCCTTGACTCCAGCAGTTTCCTGCTCTTAATTATTTTCTCACATTTTTGTCCTGATCTGTTGAGACGCTTCAAGTAGCATATTTTTCCGCTCTGCTCTTCCCTTTTGGTTTCACCACAGTTCGTCCTTTTAGTATGTACTTCTGCTCAAAATAGAGACTTTACAGTGGCATTGGCAGAGAAGCAGTATTGCAGCAGCATTTTGAAAGGCTGGAGATAAAGCTAGGTGGCAGCATGAAGGGTGATCCAGTACTTGAGATCATGCAGTGCCTGGAAGGAACGCATTACCTAGGGGGTTTAAAAGCAACTGCATCTTTAGATGATGTGCTGGAAGAATGGGGAAGGTTTAGACATGGTTTAGTTATCAAGTATAGTAAACAGAGTCAAGTCAGAGGTAACATCTTGGATACATCTTTCGAAGAATAATAGTGGGGTTCTCCTGGTCTCTGGGATAAAAGGATGAGAGGAGGACTTGCGGGAGAAGATTAAGAGCTATGCTTCCGCTGCTTTATCTTGCACCACTGTGTGAATATCCCCAAGTAAATGTTAAAGCTGTCTGACTTGGATTTTAGTTCAGAAAGCTCTGGAGAGTCAAGGTAGATTGGCAAGTCATCAGCATAAAGATTACAGCTGATTTGGTTTCTATGAGTGGGACCGGGCCGTGATCCTTGCCTTGGACAACCATTATGAAACTCTCATGGAAAATAACAGGTGGGACGGGAATAATTCTGTGAAAAAGATCCAGATCGAAAAATTAGCAGCAGGGGGAAAAAAAAAAAAAAAGAGAGCGGCATTAAAGCAGGCAAAATTTCAAAAAAGCAATACTGTCAGTGGTGGTAAAGTTACTGACAGGGATGTGGATGGAGTTGTCTAGAAACATGTTGGTAGAGAGCTCAACCCATGCGACCTTATCTGAGAGTCATCCCCAGCTATGCTGCTGATCTTCCTATTTTGTTCTGAGCTCTGTTTTCTCTGATGGCACCTGCATGTTTTGAAATTTTACCTTGAAATACATTTGCTTGTTCGTGCCTCTCAGCAAATCTGTTTCTGCTGTGCAATCTGTACAGAGTTTCTTCTGCCTCAAACTGTAGCAGACATGGTACAAGCTCAGATGTAGGGTCTAAGTACAAGGAACGTGTTGGTTTAATACAAGCATTCTGCAGAGGGGGAAAAGCTGTTTATTTTACAAGGACTTAGAAGTATATCGCAGCAAGGAAATGCACTGCAGGAGAGGTGGGATTTGTAAATCCTCGAGACAGCAGGCGATATTCATTGCACGTTCAGTGCACAGTGCTGTATGTGGCTCTGGTAGCAGTCCAGACTCTATTAGTGGAGCCTGTTTGTGGTACGTAGGTCCAGCTCAGTGTGCTTTAGGCTGTTACATCTTCCATCAGTTTTGTGGCATGGAAGAAGCAACATGGCAGAGAACAGTGCTTGCACAGGTAGAATACAGGTAGTGAAGAGGGTGGAGAGGGAAACCCAGAGTTTCTGGGTGCCCTGAAGTTAGGGCACAGTACCAGGCTGAAAGACAGAGCATAGCATCTTACCAAAGAGACCAAGTGCCTAAGACTTTGGGAAAATAATAAATCAAAAACTGAGTGACAGCAAAAGAAAGATTTGCTACCAGCCCTTTTTTCTGAGAAAATTATCTTGATCTCACCAACTTCCAACTATATACCTCAGAGGCTGTCAGCTAACTGAATCAGAAAAACATGAGTAATTTATTCACAAGAGGCATGTATTTCAATGAATTTTTGAAAGCGAAGGCTGTAAGATAAGCTGCTTGTTAGCCATGTTAATCTGGTTCATAGGGAACAGCCATGTTATACTTTGCTGTTGCTTTTGATGAAAATCTGAGCAGTGTTATTCTCACAAGATGCATTGTGTGCTGGCGTGCTGAAAAGTGATGATCCAAGAGATGATCCATGTTCTCTGGAGTAAAGGATGCACAACTATTCCTGAGCTGATGACTGCAGGGTATACATAACACGCTCTGTAAGAATAACTCCATTGCAAATAAACCTGGAAGGAACTTTTCCATCAGCTGTGGCCCTGCACTCACCGAGGAGCCATGGGGTGATGGTTATGAGTTCAGGGTCTGACTTCTTAGCTCCTCTACCAGTGTGCTGTGCGACCTTGGTCAAAACACTTACCTTCTCTGAGTCTGAGATTTTCTTTCTGTGGATAGGACACACAAGGGTGGTGGTGGCTCATTTGTCTTCAGTGAAGGCATATGCATGTCAGATTTCAATAAACTTAATATGCCAGGCATGTAGAAAGCAGTCCTGCAGATGTACCCAAGTGGAAGGGTTTGGGTTCATGTGCCTGAGGTGATGGGTTAAAGCAGTGGTCCAGGTCCTGGGGCACTGCCAGCACTTGCCATTCTGCAAAACAGTGATCGCCCTGCAAAATGAAAGCACAGCCAGCCTTTATGATATGTTAGGTTTCTCTGAATTTCAGATCTGTTTTTCTTTAGAAGCATTGGCTCAGGTTTGCTTAAATTTCTGTTTAAAGTCCTGGAAGTTAAAGGTTGAGTATTTTTGGGAACTTTCCAAAATATTAAGTTCTGTTGCATAAGTTGCTTCGCTACATACTCCTGATAAAAAGGTATGTGCTTTTTGTCGTCTCAAGGCTTGCCGTGAAATCTGAAAACTTCAGGCTGTGTCACTTTAATGTACAAACACGCTAAGCAATACAAAAGGCTTAAAATCAAAGCTATGCTGTTATCTCTTCAGACCAGGAGCTTTTTCAAGGAGGTTCTAATGCAGAAGCAGAATAACTTCCAGTTGCGTCTTTGAAGTTTTTTTTAGTGTGATATCATGGACATTTAATCCGTGCTGTGGCTGCTCTTAAAAACAGTAAGAAACTGCAAAGTGAAGCAGTAAGGAAGAGAAGCTGTTTGAACATTTAATCAGTCTCACTTGATAGAGCCTACTGGTTCTGTCCCAGTATGGAGTAAACCTGGTCATGGCTGTAACTTTAAGTCTGATGCTGCTGAAATGTCCCAGTTCAGGTGTAGTACAGTGTGATGATGTATAGAGATATAAAAACTTCTGAAGTGATAACTACAACATATTCTTTAGTGTTATCCTAAGACTCAGAGCATGCCTTTGTGGTTAGAGTCAATGGAGAGGCAGCATGTCCCCGGCAGAGGTCCCAGACTTGTAGCAGAGTGCTGCTTATTCACTTCTCTAAATCAGCGTATTGTGAAGTTACTTTTCTCCCCTTAGGAAAATGCATTCAAAGTTGCATTGAAATTGTTTTGCTCATGTTTTGGGGGGGGTGGGGGGAGTGTTGCCTGTGCGTGTTTGGTTCTCTAATTTTGTGTTTGGTCTTTTTGTTCCACAGTGGCATTAAACTCTTGCAGCTAATGCAGGGAAAGAGGTGTTGCTGAAACACTGGGTCCTAATCCCAGCCACAGGGTTTCAGCAACAAGTCATCTGGCTGAATAATTTCCTTGCTCAGCCCCCCTTTCTCCATCTATTCAATGATGAAAATAGCCTGAAATCTACTTGACCTTCTGCCTTGTTAATAAGTGCTATTAACAACCCCTTGTACTAATGAGCTAGAGAAACAAAATTACTGTGTACTATCATATTTAATTAAACTGTGTTTCAGGAAGCTGTCATTTAAATGGTAACTTATATTTCCATGGCATTTATTTCATCTTTCCTTTTTCTAAGTTCATTCCCCCTTACTTACTCTTCTTTTAATTATTATCCTTTTGTTCTTTTTTCTTACATCTGTCTCTTTCCTCATTTTCCCTTCTTTTTTAATTTGGTGTAATTTGGCTGGTCAGGCACTTAAGCGATGTGAACAATACAGAAATACCTCCAAAGACAGATGCAATTATGCTTTTATTGCTGTCTCCATGAATGTGTGCAGGCAAACCATTGGAGCACGGCGGAGATCCAGGGTAGATAATGGGAACTGAGGGATGTGCAGGAAGGGCAGACACTCCTCAAAGAAAACAAGCGAACAAGTTGGCTCTCCATTTAAGGGTAAGATTGAAAAAGGAGGTGGAAAGCCCCAGAGGCTTCTCCTGAACTCTGTACCTCTTTGCTGGTGGTCCAACTGCCTTTGCAAATGCCGGGTGAGAAGGCACCAAGAGCGAGCCTGCTGCAAATAGCCTTGTTGCTCCGCTCTGCCGCCATTGTAGCATGCTGCACCTTCCACCGCGCCGCCCTGAGCAAGCCGTCGTGCCTCGCTCTGCACACTTTGCTTTTGAACCCAATGCAAACTTCTGTCTGTGTGCGGGTGCTGCTCATTTTGCAGGTGGGTTCTGTACATGCATCTACTGAGAGCGTTAGCTGGTCCCCACGTGCTTACAGGCATTTGGGCTCAATAAGCAAAGATTTGTTGATCACACAGGCAAGAGAAATTTTTTTTTTTTTATTCTTTAACTATGTACATTTTTAGAGGGAAGAAATAATAACATTCAGGCATTGGTGTTTATCCTAACTGGAGGCCTGATTTATGCCTCTCCTTCTCTCAAGGGTACTGCTCTTAGTGTTTATGTAGTGAAATGGCACTAGAAAATGAACATGCTTTGGAAACTATTTATGGATTCGAATTGGCTGCTTTTCTATTTAATGAAGTCCCTGTCTTTGAGTCTGTGCCATTTAATTAAGTGGTTTATATAATTACTCTCTGTCATCAGTTCTGTCCACTCTGGAAGGTTTGTGTTTTCTTACTGAAGAAGGTGTTTTGTTTAATGCTGATTTGTAAGTCCTTCAACTTGGGAGACAAAACACCATACAAAAATGCAGAATCCCAAAGTAAAGACACTTTCTGTAGCAGGGTGGACTGAGTTGGGGTGAGATGCTGCTAAGGTCATTCTTTTTCTCCTCAGTCACTGATGCACCAAAATTTTCTCTTATTCCCCCTCTTTTTAGGAAGAGGAGCTGCAATCCAATCTCTGTGTCAATACAGACAACATCTGTGTGCTCTTGGCAGAATACCTAGCCTGGCTCTTTCTTTGCTATAATCCTGGAGATATTTTGGGCTTATGAAAGGTCTGGCGTTCTTTATGTGCGGGTAGAACCTCTTCATGCCCTCAACGGCTGCTTTGTGTAACGTCATTCATAGCAGTGGAGTCCCTAAAGCATCTCGCTTCAGAGCCTTCTCTGCATCCTTACCTATTTCACCTGTTAATGCGCGTTGCTCATCGGAGGGAGTTCCCTTCTCAGCAGCAGTTACTTTGGTGGCAGAGTAGAGATTTCAGAGTAACCTGGTTCTCCATAAGAGTTTATGGGTGACATCTTCCTTCTGACTAACGGAGACCCCTGTGTAAAAGACACATCTTCAGTTTTTCTACTTGACCTTAGCTTTGGTAAATTGAGACAGATCCTTGCTTCTCTTGCTGTAACCTTTGGGGTTATTTTTAATTGTTTTCCTTTTTTGTTGTTTTCTTAAACCCTCAGATGTTTTCTTGATTCTCAAATTCCAGGTATAAGAACTAGACAGAGTTTTCCATTAACAATTCCATAACAACTTTACTACAATCGATCATTATTATTCCTCTATTTATACATCTTAGGATTCCGGTGGCCTTTTTAAACACTATGTCATACCCTAATCTTATGTTTCACCCACATGATCACAAAGTCTGACGGGCAAGAAAAATCTTTTTTCCTGGCAGACTGGTGTTGCAGTAGCACACACAGAGAGGAGACAAAAGTTCGCTCTATTCTTGAATGGTATTGGATTAATTTTACATAAACTGTGAATGTGGCACTTTCCTCGCTAGCTCCCAGCTCATTATTTGCAACATGGGTCAATACAGTGGCCTTTTCAAATCTGAAGCAAGGAGGCGACCTAAGCAAAAGAACCATAATTGCATTTAAACAGAGCTCATTGAATCTCAAAGTCGTTATCTTCACAAATTTTAATTTCCATATACATCGCTAAAGGAAAATGTCATCAGGCCCCCGCAGTAAATTGTTTAAAAGACTACACAACCACATTTTCCTCATTAACTGTTTGTGTGCAGGGTTCGTTCCAGCTTTTGAAGAGACAGCGGGGGACTCCGGTAAATACGGCTGGAACAAATCGCAGTTGTGTCATCTATTCATTAATCCCTCCAGCTTCTCAGAGCAAACGGCACAGCAGAACTGCTTGGATTAACCCTGAGGCTCTGCAGCTTCACATACTTTCTTTCTCACACTGAAGTGATTTATCTTGATTCTTATCTCCTTCTCATCACAGCACTGGATGTAACATGGGGCTAATTATTAATGTGATTTCGTAATACAGAATTTTTATAAGGTCAATCATATGAGAAACAGAGAACTAAATGACAGCTTAAAATTTTTTTCCAGTGTTAGACTTATCCTGTTTAGTAAAAGCCTTATCAGGACAGGACTTGGCTGTTGGCCTCCAGGGGACAACATCTGGTCAAAGCTCCTGCTCCAGAACAGAAGTAGGTGACGTGCTGCCTGCTGCTGCAGTGTTTTGGGTGTACTGGGTCTCTAAGGTGGTGATGTGCAGGTGATTTATGACTGTGGAAGGCAAAGTAATAGTACTTTATATGTTGACACTCTGCAGTTATTTGAAGATTCCTGTCCATTTTCTACTTGCTAAGCTTTGAAGTTTTGAAATTGTACTGGAATAATTTACAGGAATATTTCTTCAGGAGCGCTGGACTCAGTATTGTGAAAAGGAGCAATGGGAGGCTTGCAAGTACCCTAGTTCTTGGGGGAAAATGCGCCCAGAGCAGCAGAGTGGGAACCAGTGCATGTCTGATACTGTGCTTCCCCTATTCTTTTAAGTCCATTAAAAAAACCCTTATACTTTACTTTTTAGAATGAACCATACCTGTCTTCCACACACAGTTATAAAATCGTAATGCAGAAGGGCAGAACATTTATTTACCTTGTGCCACAACCTAAATCCTGAGGAGTGACTCACAGGTCGGCGTCTGTGTACCTGCCTTTCTGCATGAGAGCCTGCAAATACAGAACAGCTCTGTATGAACCATCTGTACAAATTACTTCAGCTAAAAGTAATGGTCAGCAAGCCTCGGTCTACCAGTCCTGACCAGCATTCCTCTGAGCACACTTCACACCGTGCAATCAAACAGATGGTAGGTGGCAAAGGACACAAGCAATACTGGCACGTTTCTGTGCTGGGCATCGTAGGAGATGCAAGTTCCCAGCTGTATATAAGGTGTCTTGTGTGCTGGTCTCTTCATCTATCACCCGATAGCAATGCCTTGCTCTATCATGGAGACATCCCAATAAGTACGAGTGCCCTGCATGTGCAGTCCCCTGCTCTGCGTGACTGAGGTGGTATCAAGCTGAAGCTATTTAAGGAAGTGTTTGCCAAAACTGTGACTTTTACAGTGGGAAAAGTAATGTCTTGTTCCTTAACTTCATTCTCTAGATAAATTAAATTATTTGGACTATGGTTTTTTTGTTTTGGGTTTTGGTTTTGGTTTGGGTTTTTTTCAGAATAAGAATCTAAAATAGAATATAGGTTTCTGACTAGATGGTTGAGTTTTGGTAAAATTCTAAGCAGGTGAAAATAGTCTTTTTGGTCCCCTGCATAACAAACTAATTCTTAGAGTGTTTCAGCCGAGACTGACTCTAGTTCTTGTGATGATTTCTGCTTGACAGAAAGTGATGTCTCTAAATCAGGGGAGACCATTTAGACTAAAATACTCCACTATATTCACTCTTTCTTTGCTTGGAGGGAGAGAACAATGGCAAAGAAGGAAGAATGCTTCTTGCTGTTTAATTGAGTCTAGTAGGCTATAAATACATTTTTCCTTCAACTGAAGTAGCAGAATGAAAGGCTTCTGGTAAAACTGATTCTTCATAAACCATCCTGTATCCCACTACTATTTGGAAAAGCATCTGCACAGAAACACCTGTAGAAGTCCCCTGGTAGTTTTAAGGTACTTTAATTGCTGATGAAGGCTTTCATTTCAGGACCTGCATTGATGCAAGGTTACAGTCACAAAGTTTTAAACATCGTTTTTTCAGGAGTTGTACAAAGTTGCATTTATTTTGCAAAACTGATTTTTTTCATCTTCTGTGTTTAACTTGATGAGCTCGGTAAAATACAAAATGCAGTATTTTTCTATATCAAAAAATGCTGGATGCCTAACTTGAAAAATGAGCAGTTCAATACTCTTGTCATGTTAGTTGTTCTTATGACATTTCAGCCCTCATTTTCAGTGTTATTTCTCTTTATCTCACTTCTGCTTTTTTTATGCCAGTATAAAAAAAAAAAAAAAAAAATCCCCCATTGCTTAGATTTGATTACAGTAATATAAGAAAATGTTTCAGTTCATCCTGGTTGGGTGAAATTTTTCTGGCAGGTCTTCAGCAAATGCAGTCCCTGCTGGTATAGCTGTATAGGCATTTATATTTAGTAATCGCTTGCAACCATAAATTGTAATTTGGGACCTAGATTTTTCTGCACTGTTAACTGGTAGTGAAGAAGTATTTTAATGCATTTTTAAACCTTTTTTAACATTTCCTAATTTAACACTCAGTTCATCTATGTTAATAGTTACAACTAATTAGCATAAAATTTTGGTTAAATCTTGACTTTTTTTTTCCTGTAGTAATTCATTCAAACATATTTTGCTTTGTTCCATTAGCTAAATCTTGCCTTTTGGCCAATAGAGATATTAGTCTCATATGCCAAATAATAATGTCCTTTACATATGGCCATGTGGATACAGTAGTCCTAATTATTGTTTGTCTTTTGTGTCTGTGCTTGTGCATCTTCCAGAATTTATGAAATACATCACCTTTACAATAAGCTTCAGCTTCCTATTTGTTAAGAATAACAGGAGTGTTATAAAATAAGTGCTTTGTCTGTGGCTAATTTTCAGTTTATTTTATCCGCTAATCTCAATTCTTCTAAAAAGGGCATGAATAATAATTGGCTTCCTAGCACAATTAAGATTCAGAGTTTGTGTCTGTGCATATGCAATTTAAGTGCTAATGCATCTCCTTTTACTAGGGTAATAACTCCTCTTATTATTCTTAATATATTTACTAAACATTTTTGGGTGCATACATGCGGTTGTCTAAACAACCAAAATAAATATTCTGGGTAGAGTAGCCATCCCATTGAATTCTCTGGAAATATTTTTACAGAGTCACAGAGGGGCTGAGGTTGGAAGTGCCTCTGGAGACCATCCAGTCCAACTTCTGCTGGAGACAGGGCAGCTGGAGCAGGCTGCTCAAGAACATGTCCAGTTGGGCTTTGACTGTCTCCAAGGATGGAGACTCCACAGCTACTCCAGGCAACCTGCCTCAGTGTTTGACCACTCGCACCATAAAAATTTTTTTTTCATAGGTTTAAATGGAATTTACTGTATTTCAGTTTGTGCCCATTCACTGGGCACCACTGAGAGAAACCTGGTTCTATCATTTGTGTTTGTACACATGGATAAAATCACCCTGAGCCTTCTCTTCATTGGGCTGAACAGTCCCAGCTCTCTTAGCCTATCCTTGCATGACAGATGCTTCAGTCCCTTAATCATCTTCATGTCCCTTCACTGGACTCACTCCAGTATGTCCCTGTCTCTGTTGTACTGGGGAGCCCAGCACTGGACCCAACACTCCAGATGCCTCTCACCAGTGCTGAGCAGAGGGGAAGGATCACCCCTCGACCTGCTGGCAACGCTCTACCTAATGCAGCCCATTGTGCTGTTGGCCCTCTTTGCTGCTAGGGCACATTGATGGCTCGTGGTCAGCTTGTTGTCCACCAGGACCCCCAGGTCCTTCTTCAACCAGCTTTCCAGCTGGTTAGCCCCCAGTGTGTACTGCTGCTTGGGGTTGTTCCTCCTCAGGGGCAGGACTTTGCAGTTCCCTTTGCTGAACTTCATGAGGTTCCTGTTAGCCCATTTCTCCAGCATGTCCAAGTCCCTCTAAGTGGCAGCGCATCCATCTGGTGTATCAAGTGCTCCTCCTAGTTTTGTATCATCTGCGAAGTTGCTGAGGGCGCGCTCTGTCCCATCATCCATGCTCATTAATGAGAATATACTTGATTTCGTTGTGAGTAGGATTCCACTTCATAGCTGTATTCAACTTCAGAGCTGTATGAATCAAAGCATTTGATTGTTTTTAGCAATAATAATAGTTCTCATAGCAGTTAGCCAAAACTTACAAGAACATGTGTTTTGACTTGATGTACGTGCTATTTTGAATACTTTAAAATCAATAAGGTATGTATTAAAGGGATTAAATTTGGGTTGTGTGGTAGACTTCAGGATAATTATATAGAGAAATTGTTGAGTGGGTATATTCATAAGGAGAGCCGTCCTGGCTCTTGCAGGGGTGTGACTTAATAATTTAATCAAAGATTGGAGAAGTGATAAATAATGACATTCAGTTAACAATCCAGAGAAGTTTGACTCATTTGTCAGGTAGATGCATGCAAGTAGCATGCATTCGAGTATAATCAACTCTAAGTGTGTATATATAATATTGCACAATGTAGGTCATAAAAGATTTTGGGGCTGCATGAACTGTACATGAGATCTCAAGGCAATGGTGAGCCAATAAGCATAATGCAAATGGTTAATAAAAGTAAGGAAGTGGTTTTCGTATTAGTAAGTCTTCCTCTGTGGTGTGTTGCCTTGCTGTGATGATTACCCCTAAAGACCAAAGCTGGAAAATAGGAGCATTCAAAGGAGAACCATATGGATGCTTGAAAAGATTAGAAAGGGTGCGAGATAATGTGACATGTAATAATGTGCCATTCAATGAGCTGCATCTATTGAGTTTATCAATGAGAAGATAATGGGGTGATTTGATCAATTTGCATGTATTTACATGATAAAGAGGAATGTAGGTGAGCAGACATTTTACTTGATTCAGTGGCTGAAAGTCATAGATAATAGCAGAATCAGATTGGAAATAATGTGAACATTTTCTGTGGTATGTGAATTTATCCTCTAACAGTAAAGATAATTAACTTTCAAGGGCTATGGAAGATTCTCTGTCTCTGAAACAGTCGCATATTTTTCAAAATGACTTATTCATTCAAACAATGAGATGGGGAAGTCCTGTGGTCCTGATTCAAGATGCCAGACAAGATAATCATAATTCTCCCCCTTGCCTTGATAAAATTAATCTTATGATTAGATGTCCAGATTCCAGAGTACTCGTGTAGCTCTGCCACTTGCAGTGAAATCTCTGACAAATCAGTCTCTGTGCTTTGTTTCTTTCCCCATCTGTAGAATGAGTGACTGCTTGGCTATATCACATGGAGCATGTTTTTGTTAATTTTAATTAATCAATTAAAATTAGTTATTAAAAAATGACTTGTACAAGTATTTAACTAACCACTCCCTCATTGGAAGATGGAAAATAATTGTTTTCCATTTATTCTTACCTCTTCTGATCTGTGTCATAGATTAACGAGTACCATGCCAACATTTGCGTGTATGCTCACTGCAATGTCACACATTTCTATATGACTAATGTTGGAGGGAGTGGGAGGGAGAACAGAACATGTAATTTTTACATTACAAATTTTGTTGACTTACTTGCTTCTCATTCTAGGACATTTAAATAAGTCTATTTAAGAAGTGAGTGACAAGTACTATCTTAGGGAAGAAACTAAAATGCATAATTTAAAGCCATAAATGATCATCAGTTTTTATTTTTATCCTTTCTGTTTGGTGATACGGTTATTTGGATTGCTTGTAGCCATAAATCCACGTATAGACTGTGTCAAAGAAGATCAAGCTCTCCGTGCTCAAAGCATAAAGTCAGAGCAAAGCTCCACAACAGATGGCCTTTTCTTTCCATTTCATGGACACCAGTTCTCACTGGGCAATTCATTATTTTCTACAGTTGAAGCAGCTGTGGATTACTGTAATTATGGATTTAATATATCTCTGACAATCCAGTGTGAATACTAATTCGAACTTTATACATCTCCTTGGAATCAGGTTAATTTTCTCATGATTATATAGCTTCTGATTAACTAAAGATGTTTGTGAGGCTAATATTTTTCCTGCTATGGAAATAAATTGTGCATGGATTGCAAAATAAATAGTGGTGGGTTTGGTGTTCAGTCTTGTTGAAAGTCCTAGGAGAGGATTTCTGAGTTGCCCAAATGTTTTCAGGTATCATGCTTTTGCTAATAACTTTGTTTTAAGTTGTAAGTTTTGTTTTCTTAGGATACATATTCATCAATAGTAAATTATTTACTTGAATATTTATTTTGGAGAAAAAGGACACTTTTAAATAGAAATAATAGGCTAAGTGTACCAAAAGTTTGTATTACAGGAAAACTACTAATGGGTTTCTTTTGGCATGTTTGTTCTTTAAATAGTTCCTTGCTTTAGAGGGCAAAATGTTTGTCTTGGTGCCATTTGTAGATCTTGTCTTATCCTCTTGAGAGCAGATTATGTTTTGCTATCATATGTTTTCCTTTTGAATAACTATTCATAGCTTCATGTCCTTATTCCAAGAGGTTTGCCTCAGCAAAATCCCACTGACTTCAGTGGAGTTATTCATGGTTCATGCTGATGACGGGAAGGCATCCGATCCTAAATGCCAGGTGTGAGACATAAGAGTCAGCGCTGATGTACGTATATTTCTCTGAAATCAGTTGAAGTGGCACATGTGGGCCTGGAGGCAGAATTTTTGTATCTCCTTCAATCAACACCAGCCTTTCCTGCATTGCAGTGCGAATAGGTTGAAAAGGTGGTTCGTCTGCATTAAGTTTAGCTCTCAGGGAGGCAGGAACCCAAAGAATATTCTTTAACCGTTTCCTTCCTATAGTAAGCACCCAACAGAGCATCAGGATGCCATTTACAACTGATTTGTTTATACAGTAAAATGGGAACAAATACTCCATACGCTGCACCGTGTTTAAAAATGATATGGCTGGGCAGAGGGAGTGTGCTCATAAAGTTGTCCTAATTCACCCCTGGAAGCAGGGACATCTCTACCAGAATGAAGTGGGTCAGGGGGCAATTGACTTTCAGGTCTTTATTTAATCTGAGATGTGATTTCTTTAACCTACCAATCTGATTTTATATATATATATATATATGTATGTATGTGTGTGTGTGTAAATATATATATTTTTGTACTGTACTTTTTTTAAATAAACAGGAAAGCCTTATAGCATTGCTACAAAAAAATCACTGATGGACTCTCTGGAATACGTTTCTTGTCCACAAACTTATGATGCCATGGATTTTACCATCCTGTTAGGAGATATCTAATAAGTGCACTGTTCCTGGAATAATGATGTGTGTGTGTGGTGGTGTGTTTTAAAGACATGAGTCCAGAAGTCTGTATATAAAGGTATTTTTGCTAAGGAGTGCTAGTCTGAAATGTGGAATGTGAAATTCTGAATGGGATCATTATATATTTCAAAAAGCTCCTCTAGCTGAAATCTTTTCCGTGAGCATTGAAATGGTTGAGCTGTGAATGAAGGTTAGATGGTGGCAGTGACAGGCTTCCACACTCTGCGTCCGCTCCCCAGGAGCACCAAACAGACATGTTGGGTCCAGGGGGACTCTGGAGATGCATCTTAATCCTGGAAGATTCTCTGAAATGCTTAATCTGCATGGGATTCAGTATCCTAATTTACATGGAAGGCTATTTCTCTGTGATCCCCTAAGGCTTAAGAGAATAGCATGAAAGATTTGTCTGTGCTGATGATGTGATCAGTGGTACTAAGACTTCTAAGCACAGGCATGTTTGCTGGAATGAGCCAGGGAGCATTTGCTCCCTAGACTGCAGTTGATAGGAACTGAATTAGCAGCTCTTCTTATGCCCTGAGAGAACCACTTTGCTCTCCGCGCTTTACAAATCTTGGTGCTTTGGTGTGTGTAGAAATCATTTGATCTTTTATCCCATTTTTTAGGCATCAAAGTTAAACTGACTAGTCTGTAATTCTGTTTCTCTCCCTTTATACTATTTTAAGCGTAGCCCTGACATTTGCCCTTTCCAAATAGAGTCTCGCCATCCTCTGTGAATTTTCAAAGACAGAGGTCATTAAAGAGATTGTTTCAGCCCATTACCAATGTATACCTGAATGAATTTCATCTGGCCCAGCCAGCTGGAAAATATCTAATCTTTATAAGCACTTTCTAACATGTTCTTTCCCTATTCTGTCTTGAGATTTTGGTTATTTGCCTCTGATATTAGCTGCCAGTTGAATGCAGCAAGGTAAAGATATTGAGTTCTCTAGCAGAAAAAGACATTAAATACTTCAGCTTTTATGGCAGCATCTGTCAATAGCTTTTCTACTCTGCTGAGCAGTAGAGCAACATCTTGCCTGGCTTTTTTCTTATTAAAAATGGACTTGTCAAACCTTTTCTTGCTACCTTTGCTAGCTCCAAGTAATTTTTTTCTTTTGCCTCCATTTGTTTCTCAGTGTTTGTTATTCTTTTATTGTCATGTGAAACCACAACATATATTCACATGGTATTCTGACTGTGTATATGTGTCCTTCTCGAGTTTGAGATCACTGAGCAGCTTGTGACTTAGCCAGGTTAATTCCTAGGTTGTTTCTGCATTGGGATAGTTTTCACTCACATCATTTCTCTAAGGAAATGTTTGCTCCCCATACCTTCTTTTCTCCTTTGAGTTGCAGCTCTTGGTCCTTCTGTACTGTCAAGCCTCAGAGACCTTTTAAGTGCCTTTCCTTTAAAGTCCTTGGTCTTTATTGTGTTGTTTTCTCCCTGAAGAATTAATCATCACCTTCATTAAAGTTGTCTTTTGCCTTCCCTATCTTAGGGGGCTTCTCAGTGCTGGAACATCCCATACCCAAACTGGTCTTTGCTGCTATCACCAGCACACTCCAAGTTTGCTGGACAACCTGTGCTCTGAAATATATTTCCTATAACATACCTGAGTAGTTGCAGTACTTCGTTACATCTTGTGCTTTAGTTGATTATTCCAGTTCCTGGTTAAAAAACCCCAACCCCTCTACTTTATTTTTCATTCAGTGTGTGGTGGACCTGCGCTACGGTAGTGCTCTCTGCTTCTCTTTTTTACGTGATGACTTTTGGCAGGTTTGTCTCCCTTTTACAGACGGGACCTAGAAGAGCAAATACTCTCTTGATGTGCAGGGCACTTCTTTATTTCCAAAGCCTCCTTTCTCAGTAACTTATATCATCTGTATTAACAATCTAGTCTTGTGAATTATTTACTGAGCCTCTCTTATTGCCCAATTATATTCTAGTTTTGATACTGTACTAATTTCCTTCCAGCTCGTTTTGAGTATTCTCCGCAGTTCTTATAGAGATGTCTAATAGGGTCCACAGATCAGTCCCACTTTACTCTTTGTTATGTTTCCTTCCCATGAGATTATCATGGCCAACACTGTTTTCCACAAGGTTTACACCCATGTTCATTTGTTGTACACACCTCAGGCTTTTATTTGTCAAACTCACTTGATCCTACTTAAAAAATTATTTCCCTGCGGTAAACCAGGAGGTGAGCAAAGTTGAAATTCCTCTTTTTCATAAGGTGAATTCTGTTCTTGCCCAGCAGTTCATGGTGTATCATCTCTGAAGAAGTAAACTTGTTGTAGTGACCCATCTGTCTTTGGAGGGGAGGGAAACATAAAAAGGAGAGGCAGCAAGATGCGATAGAGGAATCTTGATTGGTTTTTAAACCCTTTATTGGTGTACGTGCTATAACAGCACTACCACACTCTAAAATGGATCCTGTATTTTCCCATGCTCTCTGAATGTTTGCAGTAGCTGGGCAGGCAGAATGAATTGTCTCAAGAATATTAAGATCATAAATTTGTGGGTTTCCTCCTCTCCCTGTAAATCATGGGAATCAGTGCAGAGTGCGGGTCTGAGGCAATAAAGTCTCCATCTTCCATTTTTTAAATTGGAAATCTGTGTTTATAAATAATGGCCATTCCAGCTAATTAGATCCTTCAGTTGCCTTATGTGCCAGTGTTCTGATCTTCCCACAGCTCTTGTTTGCAGTGCTTGTTTTTCATGGGGTCGTGGAGATGCTTAACACTTGCTGTCTTAATTAACGCATTTTGTCATAGAGTACTGGGGTCGCTTCCTGCATGTTTACGCTTATGCCCATGGAGGTGTATCTTCTCTGTGTACAAGTATTTGCGTGGAGAGACGCGCAGTTCGGGAGCCAGCCCTGAAGCTCTGCCGTCCTGCTCCTCCTACCCAACTCCACCACGGGGCGAAAAGCAAGCAGATTCCCAGGGCATCGCCACTTGGAGAGGGTTTTCCACTGACTGGTGTTTATCAGCCGATAACACAATTTAATGAGTCCTGCTTGAGTGTTTCCAGTGCCAGAAATATGCAAGGTCCCTGCATTTGCTTTGGTGAAAACCTGAATTTTAAAGGTCAGCTGGGTTGGTGAAGCCAGGCTGTGGGATGTGTTGAGCTGTAGCAGCCTGCAGAATGTGATGAGGATGAGCAAGGATGCAACTGTCCCTTGTGAGTGTGGTGGTTTTCCACACACCAAGTACTCTACCGTGTGTTGAAAGCCTTTCCAAAATTGCCCAATATAGCTGTGTAAGGAGACTGCTTTGCCAAGCCGCCACTTGACTTTTGAAGTAGGTTCATAAAGAAGCCTTTAATTAACCATTTTAGACCTTTACTTCCCCACGTACAAAGGAGCTCCCAGAAAGATAAACTTCAGAAAAGCAGAGCAAATTTTAGCAGGCGGTTAGCATAATTTATAAAAAGAAAATTTACTTTGGGTATATATATTTCTCATCAATTAAAAAATGTGGGCAAATCTGGTAGTTACAGAAGGATGCTGGCTGCATTTAAGGTTCAGGTTACTACACAGTGAGGGATTTCAGCAGTTCCTGATGCGATTTTTATGTAGGGGATTTTTTTTAGTGAATAGAGAAACGTGGGGGTTTTGTGAATAAGCTCTGCAAGTATATTTCATTGTATGTAGATATTTTAAAATTGATTCTATACATATGAAATACTATTTTTCCATGGTAGGATGAAATACCTTAAAGTCAATTATAGGTATTAAAGTCAATCCTTTATTTAATTTGGAGAAGAGTGCTTCAGACTGAAAACAGATTCACAGGGGATGCTGCAGTTTCAGTTTTATAAAAGAAATGGATAAATTCCTGCCAGAAAATAGGAGGCTATCGTGACCGAGAGAGGTGACAGTTCAGCAGTGTGCATTTATTTCTGTTATGTTGTTGTTTTGAAGCAGTGATCTGTGGGAAGGTGCCTGCATGAGCAGGACCACCGTTTCTTTGCATTTCTCTCTGCTGCAGTGCCTAGGGCTCCAAGCTGCTTTCTTGTAGGGGTGGTGATGAGGAAGACTGACCAGCAGATATTGTACAATTAGTTGTACGCCTATAACTAATAGCTGCTCCTGGAAAACACCTGACCTCAGCCATGTTTGTAATTCCTTCCTGCAGGAGTTAGAGGGACCATACAGAGGAAAAGAGGATAAAGCTATTTTGAAGCCTCAAAGTAGTGAAATGAGTTTTTCCCCCTAACTTCCGCCTGTGACACAAATACATATATTAATGAAAATAGATTTCGTGAGAGCGGGGGAACCCCAGTGCTGGCTGGAGGATAAGCGGCTGAGCTGCCGGCAGGCTGGCCGGAGTGGTGGGATGCTCTGCCAGCGGGCTGCCCGTGAGCAGCATCCCGCAAAGGGGTCTCTGGGCTGCGGTCTGCGCCGAAATCGGTAAGGGATACACACAGGGGAAGTTTGTGATCTACTCAGATGTTGAATACTGTGGTCTGTGCAATGAGAATTGAGGTAAGATGGAAGAGCGTGGAAATGGTGGAAGTCTTTCTTTTTAAAATGTTGTTTAATTTTTATTCACCCGGTACAGTTAGCTTCTTGGTTTCTTTAATACCAAGCACATGCATAAACACATGCACTCACACCCTTACACTTTTTCTTTTTTAATGTTCCAGGTACTGGAGTGACTTTTTAAAACCTAGATAAAATTACTTTTGTACTGAATAAAATATAGTACTATCCATCTCATTGGTGCAGTGCAGCTAGGGATGTAATTACTCAGATGTGGCTGATCACCTTTCTTGCTAGAAAAGGAGAGGAGTTTGTATTGGTTTCATCATTACTTTACAGTTTAAATTTTTAATGACATCTAGATGTAATGTGAAAGGCAGTGGACTAAGCAAGAGTGTTGGGTTTTGCTTCTCACTGTGGGGGAAAAATTCCCACCTGTGAGATCACACTTGAGATCGGTGTAATCCTCGGCCTCGATGCCTATGGAAAGACTTGACAATTGGGCTGCATGTGGCTCGCGATGGCTGTCCGTCACGCCAACCACAGCTGATGGTCTCAATGGTTTTCCCATCTGCTTGTACCCATCTGTCTCTTGATTTTTACTTGAGCTGTAAGATCTTCGGGACAGCATGGGTATTTTTCCTTATGTATTTATAGCGAGTAGTATGCAAATATTCACTCAGCTGCACAAGATGTATTTCAGAAAATGAGTATGTATAAATTCTTGTTTTGTTTTCTGGTCTTCAGAATTGCTGCCTTAGGGAGAGCACAAAAATAGCCCCCTGCAGAGTAAAACCTCTTCTCAAAGGAAACATTAAACACAAATGCCTGAACTTGGACTAAAATAATTAGTATACAGCGTATCTTTTGGCCTTCCCTTGGAAGAAAACCACTATTAAAATGTAACATTAAATATGCTGTACTCATGTGGAGAGTTCGTTTCGTTTTCCTAGAATAATTTCATTCGTCTCACATGGCTTAGCTTGCAGAAAAATTGAACACAACTCCAGTGATATTTTAAGGTTGCAATTTAATCAGCAATTGACTTTGGAAAATTAAATATAAACCCAGGAAGAGCCTGTTGCTGAGTAGAGGTAACTTCTGGTCAGTTCCAGGCCTGAAATAATACAACCTTGTTATCATTTTTTTTTCCTTTGGTCTTGAGGTTGGCAGGAAAGCTGGAGCACTGGGCAGCAGCCTTTGCTACATCTTCCTTTTCCAGTTACATTTGTATCAGAGATGGAAAGCAAAAAAACCCCAAAACAGCCCAAAACCATGCCAGAAAAAGGGACTTTCTAGTCCCTCTTAAGTGGGAGTGTAATACTTGCAAGAGAGGGATGCCAATGCTTAAAAAGCAGAAAGCTGGTTTGTGTTTGGGTCTCACCAAGGTGTCTGAGCCCAAACCCCGAGGGAGAGACCTGTTCCAGTGGTGGCAGGGATCCTGGCAGCACCAACACCTCTCCAGAGGCAGATGCTCTTATTAGTTACTACCATGCACTTTTTTACACAAGGCTCCATAACATTGGTACAACCATGCCACCTTGTGTTAATTTCTGTTTTCTTATGGCCTTGAGCAGTCAGAGAAAAAAATTTTAAAGAATTTTCCATGTGTGGATGTGCATGTATATGTATGTATGTATGTCATTTTTTAATGCTGTTAACATTCACTTCTATCT
This sequence comes from Haliaeetus albicilla, assembly GCF_947461875.1. NCBI lineage: Eukaryota > Metazoa > Chordata > Aves > Accipitriformes > Accipitridae > Haliaeetus > Haliaeetus albicilla. The sequence goes on from NC_091491.1 coordinate 41,440,823, forward strand.
CCCTATCTGAGCCTGGTTCGATATCAATAGCAGGTGAAGTGATTCCACTCTGTCACTTTGTACTTTAAAATTTAGAATAAGGATGACATATTTCGTAGTTATATTTTCAGAATATGTTAACAATGAAGAAGTTGAGCTGTTGTGGTATGTATGTGTCTAGTCCAGCATGGGTAACTCTTTCTGGACTGCCATAAACTCCCTGCCGAAGAGTGGTTATGCTTCAGCTCGGGAATTTCGTTCATTATATCCCCAACGATCTGGAATTTTTGGGTGGGCAGGGGTCATTTTGGCAGATAAATGACCTGTGGATTTTGCACCATGGAGTTAGTAGCATTAAGAGTGTTTTATTGTGAGGAGTTACATTTGAGAAAGCTTTAAATTTAAAAGAAAAAAAAATTTGCTATGGGTAGGCATAAAGCTTTTCAAAAGAAAATGTATTAATTAAACCTTTGCCTCTTTTCTACATAGTCGGCAGCAGAATATGTGAAGTCCCGTCTGCCTGAAGTCCTAAAACAACATCTTCAAGACTATGAGAAAGACAAGGAGAACAGTGTGCTGTCTTACCAAACCATCCTGGAACAGCAGATTTTATCAATTGATCGAGAAATGCTGGAAAAATTGACTGTATCCTATGATGAAGCAGGTATATTTGTGTTTCTTTCTAAGTTACATTTTACTGAAAAGAAATTGCTCACTTTCAGTCTTTCTCCTGAATACTAGTGCTTGTACCAGCAAATTGAACTTTGTCCTCAAAGGTGTAAGGTGACTCAGTAAAATATTTCTTTCTCCTAAAATCAAGTTGAGACAGAAGATTTTCCACTTCAGTGATTGAATACTAACTAGCTGAAAGGACAGTTATTTTTCTAACAACTCTTTGTCTTTTGTAATGCACTGATGTTGATTGTCTCTGCAAGTGGTGCGACCTGATTTCTGCTGTTTTCTCCTTTACTGCTAACTTATTTCAGGGGCTCACTTAGCTGAGAGTGTACTGGACAGTCACAGAGTCTGATTTTTAAATGTGACATGATGCATGCTGATGGCCAAAACCAGATAATTTGTAGAGTGTTGGAGGCATTTTAACAGTGCAGTTACAGAGGTTTTCAGTTTTGATATTTACGTCTTAATAATTTGGAGATTTTCTTACTTATAGCTAATACTTTTTACTAGCATTTTGGTTTAAAGTAGTTAGAAATGTCTTCCAGCTTTTAGAACCATCACAGAGTTGTGCTGATGCATGGTCGTCTTTACCGTTACAGAGAAAAAAAGAGATGCTCTTGATGTTTTTCACAGATCTTCCAAAATTAGCCACCAATATATGCTACATGCCTATCCCCTGAATCTTACCAAGTTTCTTGGTGTTTAAATAAATTGAAATTAACTATGCAACCTTGTAAAGAAAGAATCAAACAAAAAGAACAGTTCATTATTTTACTGCTGAATTAGTATTCACGGCAACAAGTGGACTGGCAGTGCGTACGGAGGTCTGTACGGACAAGCCACGTGTTTCCACGCCAGGTGTGTGCATGCCTGGCTCACTGCACTCCCCTCAGTAGCACATCTCTCAGCATCCTTTGTTTCTTAGCTCTCTCTGAAAGATGCTGCTCTCTGTTTCTCCACTTTAACCACTTGTGGCTGAGAGCTGCAACACTCATCTCCTTTGATCCGCAGCCCTACCAACCAGCCTCGGGCAGCCTTGTAGTATAAAAGAGAGTTTATACTTAGCATGTCCCCATTTGGGGGTTTTTCTTGATCCCTAGTGGCACTTTCTTGTCTGTTATTCCCCTGACTGTACCTGGCACTGTGGTGCCCTTGGGGAACCGTGCTGAGCTCAGCTCCACGTTTTCCTTCCAGCTGTTTTAGGCAGAAGCCTCAAACTCATAACTGGGTTTTTCATCCTGTTTGGATTGTGTTTGCCAGACACCAGCCCAAGCGGATGACTCTTTTGTTTGGTTAGGTGGCACCCTGCTAAAATTACCATCATCTGAGTTTCTCATCACTAGTCCAGCTCTGGAAAACCAAGCACTGACAAGCTGGTGTTATTTTGTCCTATTACTTTGTACTCATGCTGCAGTGCCCTGAAGTACTTAAAATGCTCAAACTACTTAGCAACTTTGTTCAGACTCCTACTCAGACTCCCACTCACTAGCAATATGATTCTCTTAAGATCCTTTGATCTCGAAGGCGCTCGAGCAACTTAAAATGCCATTTGCAGACTGCACGTTCTGGGTACTTGCAGGGCTGTGACCTTTAGTAAATTCAAGTAATTACAATGCTCTATTACTATATCAATTATATTCACGCGCTCACCCAATAAATAAGCCTGATTCTCTTAAACTGCTTTGATCTTGAATGCTCTCGAGCCCTGTACGGTGCCATTTGCAGACTACACGTCATGTACTTAAGGAGCTCGGAGTCATATGAGTTCTTGAAGGACAGCAGAGTTAAGATGAGGGCACAGGATATTTGTTTAATCACATATGGCCTGTTTTTAATGATGCATAAAAAACAAGCTTTGAAAGTTGTTGCTTTCTGTTGCTTCTGTTTATCTTTTTTAATGCAGAATTTACCAGTCCAATGAATCATGTAAATCTTTTTCCCTGGTCTGGTCACTTCATCTCTCCAGTCATTTTGATTGATAAAAGTTTGTTAGGAAGGAAAAAATGCAGTGGAGGAAATTACTGACTCCTGTCAGAAGAAAAAGCAAGCATTTTCCTTTATTGAAAACTGCATGTTTGTACAGAGAAAATAAAAGATTAGAACTGCTCGAAACACACATTTGGGGATTTATATCATGCAATAAAACAATCATGTGGAAATGAGAAGCTACATAAATAACTAGTTTAGGGGAGTCCCAGCATATACACACATTCAGAACAGAGAGCGCAGCTCACTGTAAATAAGCCAAAATTTCAGCTTCCCAATCAGGTAGAGACACCTCTAGAGATTAAAACATGGAAATGGAGCCCACTCATCATTCTAATCATGTCACTTGTTTACTACAAAAGCAGAAATGCTGCTACCTGCTCTTGAACTAAGATCTGATTGTGAGCAAAGCACAGAAAATGGGCAGTTAAATATAATTGCAGCAGCTGTTCGTGATCCCGAGCGCTCCAGCTATTCAGTGCTCGAGCAGTTGTGTTGGTGACATTTTTCTTCTTATTAGTGTTTTTCCATATCGAAGTCAGTTCAATGAGAAGATCAAGCTGCTGGTGATACACACAAAATGAAGAAAGCTATCTTTAAAAATCAGAATTATGAAAATAAAAATGATTGTGATGTAAGGGGAAAATACAACTTTGTCTGGCAGGGGACTACATGAGACATCAACAAAACCCATCCCAGAGAGCACTGTCAAGGGTTTAATCATGAGCAGCTGGAGTTCTGCTACATGTCAGCCAGGGAAACTAGAAAGTCAAATGTTTAAGGTACATGTTACAAGGGGTCAGCAGCCGATTGTAACAGGGTGCTGCATGTAGGGGAGCACTTGTACAGCAAGGGAACAGACTTTTCCATCCAGGAAACCTTTCCCATCCCTCCTGGAAGGGCCATTTTCCAAGGGTTCGCAGTCTTCACCCCCAGCTAACTCCCTTCACCCCAGGGCTGTCTCCCAAAGTGGGTAGAATTCAGCTGCATCCATTTGCCAGAACAAAATAGAACTGCACTAAAATGGCTTGGGCTTCTGGTACAATTTTGCATGTTAATTTGGCCTTTCTAGCAGCATGCAATATTAATAACGTGCAGCTTCAATGGACTTGAAATCCTAATGCCTCTTTTTGTAAATCTTTCCCTTTAGGAAATCAGTATATCAGAGCTACCAAATAAAATTAGTTCATCTAAAAATAGTCAAATGTTGACAAGATTTTTAGTGAAGTTTGACTAAGGAAGCTTTATAAAATGAAAGCAGGCCAAAAGTGACAGATGGGTACAAATCCTCTCATAATCTTTAAATCCCTTAGTTTAAAAAGTGGCATTCTTGACTAGCTAAGGCTGGGTTAATTTTGTGCAAGAATTTTTTTTCTGCTGAAGCTTCTTGGCTGTTAATCCTATTCCTTCGATTTATAGCATCTCTAAACATCTGGGGTGGTCAGTGACTACTCTGTACAAATGCAAGTTTAGGATATTTAAAGGCACTTTGCATTTAACTTTGGTGTGCCAGGTAGCTAAGGCCTGCTAGGAGATTGTGGTGGTGTTTTTGTACTGTAGTCAATAGGTTTTTCTTTAATAGATGGCCCCTCTCCCCCAGAGTCCTGGAGAAAGTTATTTTTATTATAGTGCAACAAAAAAGATTAGTTTCATTTTTCCCTGCCATGAAGCAGTCATGGAAAATGCTGATATTTAGGCACTATATCCAGAGCCAGATGTCAGCCAAAACATGTTTTCTTAGCTAATATTTGCCAGGACACCCCATGTTTCCTGGAGCCCCCTGCAAAGAAAGTGGGTGGCTGCTCCTTCCCATGTCCTCCTGGGGGGACCAAAAGCTCATGCTTGGCCAGACCCTGCGCACCTCTCCCTGCAGATGCACTTTGCATTAGATTTCATTTGAAAACCTTTAGATTCAGTTGACGTGCACCATTGCTTGAGATGGTCGCTGCCAGTACCATAGTGCTTCTTAAAATGAGTTTTTATGCTAGCAGTCCATGTCCCAGATTGCCTAAATACTCTGATTTTAGCAACAAAATTTATTTTCTGCTGAGATAAAATGTGGCCATTAGCACTACAACACCTTGCACTTTGTCTCTGGATGAGATAGGGATTTGTACTCTGCCTGCCCCGACCATGCCCAGGCACTGTGCTCTCCCTGGGAATCACACGGTCTTTCAAAGCAGGTGATGCATCGTCCTCCACTTCTCACTCCCGGCATGATTTAGTATATAATGAATGGATAAGGAATTAAATCAACTCCTTATATTCAGCCTGTATTTCTGTGCTTCGCAGAAGACTGGGTCTGGTTTCTCTAGTAGCTGCAGCTGTGAAAACCGGCTTCAAGCATAAATCCAAGGCTCAGACCTTCATTCCAACTTCAGGACTGCAACCCGGTGTAGATCCAGTCCCATGAACATTTGCCATTGCGGGCAAAAGTTATAGACAAGCAAAAATATTCGAAATTAAACTTCAGCCCAAGAGGTTGGCAAATCCATCTGCTTCACACAAACGTCCGTGCTAGTGTGGTTGCACTGGGAAAAGGTTAACTTTAATCATCGAGGGGCTGATGATGCCCCTTTTTCAATTACAGTGCTCCCTTTCTAGCAGTGCAGGCAGGTGTTTTCCCCCAGAGAAAGTGACTACAAAGGGAAAATGATAAAATTAAAGCAGTAAAATTGCACCAGAAATATATCCTATAATTTGGGATAATAAATACTCTGCTGGGGAAAAAATCTTTTTCCCACTGCAAAGAGCTTTACCGAGTAAAGTCGTCATTATGCTACATCACAGTGAAGATAAAGTGAGTTATCTTTGCTGTGATGTTTATCCCAAGGTGGTTCGTGCTCAGCAGTAACCTATTAAAAATGCAGAAGGAAATCTGTTGGGTTTGTTATGTCCGTCTTTAAAATAATAATAATAATAAAAAAGTCTTATAATGCACATTCATGCTTGGACCATGCTTTTGGTATGTGTTTGGTCCTTTTCACAGAGGGCTTGGTCTTTGGGGAAATATGGGAACACACTTTCAATATTGGTGACTCATCAGGTTTTTAAATCCTTGTCCTGACAAGGAGTCTCGGGAATATTTGTCTTCCAGTCTCAGCTACAGCCATTGCCAGTAAGGCAAAGTACGGGCTTGCTCTGCTGACAGCACTGGGTAGAGCAGACATCTGTAATCTCACAATTATACAGTGATAATGGTCCTGCAAGAACATGTATTACTGCCAAAAATGAAATGTCCTGAGCCTAAAAAATGGTTGAAAAGCTTTATGTAAGTTTTTAGGAGGGATTTAAAGAGCAGGAAGGAAAGTCATACACTAAATATGATAAAAACAACAGTTGCAAAGGCAATGGGTTGTACAGAATATGCAAGAACAAAAAGGAGAGAGCTGTAAGGAAGAGGAGAGCCAGAAGCTGCCTTTTTCTGAAGAAAAAGCATGTACAGGCAAAGGCTGGTGATAGTAGATGATGTGTTTCTTTATCTCAAGAGGTGTTACTGGGTAGGATTTCTGTGTGCTGTGGTGAGCACCACTTGACAGGGGTGTAGCAATCCGGTACATTTATTTTCCAATGTGTTGCAAACACGTCCACATGGCAGATGTGTAACTAACAGCTCTTGAATGTGTTAGGAAACATTTATTGCTGTGCCAGAGGCTTTCTTCTGACAAGGAGAAAACCAGAGTAGCCTGCAGGCCACCGCAGGTGGCTGCTTTCTCTGCAGCTCATATTCGATTTTTAAATGATTTTTGGGTATTTGATCTCAAGAAGATGCCCTAAAACAACTGCCTTCTCTGGATCTTTGGTTGCTGCAGTGAGAACTCAACATTGTACTTTTTCCAGATAATACAGTAGAAGTTTTACTCTTTATAGCCAGATGATTACTGCCGAATTTATTTCATCTCTGCCTTACACTCCACGCTTGCTTTGGCTTATTTAATTTCTTTTACATGTTAAAGATACAGCTTAAACTTGGTCACCGTGAACCAGTGCTCTGTTTTTCTGCAAAGGACCAGCACCTACAGCAGAAATCATAGGGCAGTCACTGAGGGTAGAGTTGGTCTCTTTTACCTTTTGATATCTGCATTGTAGACATCAAATTCTGGGCAACTTCTCTAGAGCTCCTCAGTAGTCGTTGGAAAGAAAACAGCATTTCTAGTGTGATTCATGCATTTATTTTAAGCATCTGCTTTAGTATGTGAAGAGTCATATCCTAAACGTGCCCTCTCTTTTCCGTTGGCTGTGAATTAGCATTTGCTCACGGGTAAAATACAGGCAGGCAGCTCTAGTTAGGAGCTGAACGCCAGCCTAAGTGTCTCTGTAGGTGTACACATAAAACCATTTAAATTATGTTTCAGGGTGTAGCTTCAATGCAAACCGTGCAACTCTCTAATTTCCTACATTGTGGTCTTCCAGCTTTCTAGAATATCGGCAATGTTTGTAAACAACAGACATGTTTAAGCCAGCCCAAGCATGTTACATTCTTTTGCTCCATTAAAATAAATTTTATTATTCAAATAATTATAACCTTTCAGCAGAAGCTCAGAGCAGAAACAGCACTTTGACAGGTGCCTACTTCCCTGTGAAATATTCTTCACTTCCTCATCAATTTTTGGAGTACGTATTTAGCTATTTAAATTTGTCAGCTAGCAGTCAATTTTTCAGAACCGACATAAACTCCAACTATACTTGGTTCGAAGTATTTGGTAAATATGTTTAAATATTTGGTAAAACCAAAAGAATATATTTTTGTATATTTGGTGAAACCTCTGTGCAGTGTAGGTGCAATGCTGACTCTATAGGGCTACATCAGTAAGTTAGGGATTTTTTTTTATTAATCAAGTGAAGCATTCTGTTCTCACTCAGGCATATGTAACTATTTTCAGTCTTACTGTATAAATGCCATGTACTCTTCACATTGGTATTTATACATTTGTAGCAATTAAAAAAAAAAAATTACAAATTCTACTATTACCAAAGTCCTGCAGAAAGAGAAGAAACCAACACAGCCCTGCAGAGTGCTGAGATTCAGAAGTGTAAGAGAAAGTGGGTTTTAAACTATTTAACGGATTTAATACTAATTATTACTAACTGACCATTTCCTTTCTGTGTACTTATCAATTAAGTCTGGAATGCATCTTAAATGCATAAACTTATTTTTAGTTGATTACTTAATTCAGTCATAACTTGTGGTAGAGTTGGTTCTGGTTTGTTGCCCAGTGGAGGGTTGGTTTGATGTCTCCTGCATTCAGGAAAGGTTGCTCCTCCAATCTTTTAAAGGTTTTTTTCCAGGACGCTGCATTGTCACTGACTGATTGCCATCTTCCCTGTTTGTATCTTTGGCCTAATGAAAGACTTAAAAAGTGTGTAAGCTCTGGAGAATGAAAACCACTATTTGAGGTTCATTTTGCATAAGTTTTTGTTAGATTTCATTTGAAAACCTGTATATTCAGTTGATGTGCAACGTTGCTTGAGATGGTTGCTGTCAGTACCGTAGTGTTCTTCCTCAATTTCAGATATGTGTTGCATGAGTAGACAGATGTAAGCATGGATTTATCTCTTTTTTTCTTATTTATTAAAAAGATATCAGACAGAGATAGCATTTGAAGACACAGCTTGCTGCAGATTCAGTGTAGGCAGAGAGAATATCTGTTCCAGGTCTCTGGAAGAAAGCCATCCATCTCGGCGGAGGTTTGTCACCTGCTGATGGGTGCAGAGACAAATGCCTGAAGGGTCTTGTGAGTAGCAGTGAAGGCAGCAAAGTTTGTTCTGCCTACAAACCTGACAGACCATTCGGAGATCCTTAGCAAATTTTCCTGCATCATTACCCAGACAACATAAACAGTATTGCTGTAGCAGGGTGGAGCGGCACAAAATCATCACCAGCTACACTTTTGCAAAACCCTTCATTACACTCGCGGTTGCTAGATTTTGGTATTGAAGTGAATATCTTCAGTCTCGCTGCTCCTTGTTTTGCCATATCATGTATGAAAAGCTAATGTTTGCGTTCTTTTGAAAACATTTTAACAGGAAAATCATTGAGAAGAAAATACATTGTAATAACATCAAGAACATCCAGATGCACAGGGATTTATGATCTAAGGGCCCTGCTGTGTTTCTGGAGATTGCTTGCGCTCTTGCACACACCTTTGTGTCATCTGTCCTTGCGCTCTCCCCATTTGCAGCAGCGTTCAGGTCGTGCTAAGCCCTGCTTTGCATGCACAACTGCATTGCACGCTACAATCAATCACTGTTAGCCTTTTCCATTATTTCCCAGTGTTTGAATTATACATGGGGAGATGTAGGAGGAAAAAGGAGCAGGAACAAAAGGAGGCTTTCTGTTCTCAAGCGGAGCTTTATTTAAAACCCTATCCATAATCTGTAACAACCCATTAAGGTAAAGAAGTTGGTCATAAACAAGCAAAAACTGGTTCTTCCTCATGCCTTAATACCTTTCTAACAGTGGCAGTGGCCAAGTTTCAGCAATATTGGTGCTTTTTGCTCCCTTCGTGTGCATCTTTTCCAGGCAGTTCTGGGATTATGGGCTGCAGCTGTTGTCTGCCAGTGGATTGGGCATATCTTTTTAAAGCCATTCACCTGGGCTCCAGCTGCCAGTCAGATTTGCTGATCTCATACAAAAGTTCCCCCCAAACTGTGCTGTTTTCACTCAGCTGCGTGCCAGGAGGATGATTTCTGAGGTGACAGCTCTGCCCCAAAAAAATGGATGTTCAGCAGATGGGAGGTTTTGCATTTGCAAATGGGCAAAGTAGGTTTGATACAGAGAACTGGATGATACAGCTGGAGAATATAGAAGGAAAAAAGTATGGTCCGAGGTGACTTTTGGCCAGGCATTGGAAGATGATTAGCCCCTGAGTTTGATTAACCTGAAAAGGGGCAAAGTCACCAGCTTGATTTAAGCTCCTGCCCTTGCTCAGGCCAGCCAGCCTGTATTTACAGCTCAGTAAACTCTGTATCAGCGAATTCTATGTGTTGAATAGCGGAGGGGTTGGGGACAGAATGAGGATCTTGAATTAAATCACAAACCTCCTTAACTGTGTGTAATTCTAGTGCGTTATTGCTCCCCACCCCTTTTTCCCTCTTTGTCTCACTCCCACTCTTCTGCCAGCACGGGAAATACAAAGTAAGATCACAATACCTTCAGACGGGGTGCATGTTTGTAATTCGGTGATGCACCTTGGGCACCGAATAAATAATTCTTAAATACCGCCTCGCTGTACAGCTCTGTCTGTATACTAATAAGTTCCTTCTTTGTTCAGGAGTTAAGGCGAGTGATCCATCATGCAAGTGCCTCGGGGCCAGCTGGAGAGCGGAGTGGTCCTCCATGAAATTAGCTGCAACCTGATAGACGGTCCTGCTGCCGATGGGTGTTAGTGCTTCGTAAAACCCGACCCCAGGAGCCGAGGGATAATGCAGTCTTAGTAAAAACCATTCGTTGGATACAATTGCCAGCCATAAGGCGGATTTTTGAGCAGCCTGGTTAAGGCTGAGTGATGCGGCGATGTGCACAGCATGTATAAGCTAGCTGTTAGTTACACTGTTTCTGAAGGATTTGCTGATTGTAGGTCTTGAGTTCAGTTTAGTGCCTACCCGCTGACACCTTATTTATTAGCTGCTGCTTTAAGTCTGGTATTTATGGCTCAGGCACCTCAGGAAAGTGCAGGTCAATTCCTGGGCTTCAAATGAAATTTTGCAGCCTTGATCCTTTAGGCAGGACTGGGATAAAGCCAGAGACGTCACAGGACTCCGCACAAATTGGATACTTTTAATTATTTTGGTGGGGTTTTTTTTCCAAGTGGGATTTTCATTTTGCTGCTACTTTTCCATGTGATTACAGGTCTCGTTACAGTTGAATGTCGCTAATAAAAGCCTGTTGAGCATCTAGCATAACATTTTCTAACTAGATAAGGTCAGTCATGCTCTTATACAGCCTTGTGGGGCAGCATTTGGAGCAGCAGAATTGCTGACCTTATTGCTGACACTTAAAATCACCAAGCACTGGCTGTCCCTGTATGGCCACCAGCAAACTTCTGCTTGGCTTAAAATGTGGGGTGGATCCTGAAGCAGGTCGGTACAAAACTGACTCCCTCAAAGCCAGTTAGTGTCATAAATGTAACATCTTTAGTATCTTTGGCACTGTAATTGTGGAGGGTTTATTTGTCTGAAATTGCTAAGAGGATGGAATCCCTTTTTTTCGTGTGTGTGATCAGTTCTTCAGATGGTGTTTTACACTGATATTTGATATATTTCCATAATGGGAAATGCAAAGCTGTAGAAGATTTCTAATGGATCCATAGAAGATCTGTCTTACAGATCACAAACTTTGGGACAAATCTTAACAAAGCAGGCTACACATATCTCACTGTAAAACTTTTAGTAGGTTTTATTTGTTTTTAAACTTTTATCCATCTCTTTCTTAGAGAAGTTAAGGTATTGTTATTTTGAGGGAATACCCTTATCTTTCCCAATGGAAAACTTACAGCTTCTTTCTGAACACCATAGGTTCACATGAGCAGCTTTTGTCAACAGAGGCTGGTATTTTGCAGGGGTTGGAAGAGTTGTGATACCCTCCGGCTCCTCTTCTGCTGGCCGTTTGACCCGATAGAAATCCCACCACTTTGTTCCAGGATTGGATACCTCCAATTCAAAGGAGGTGAATTATACAAAATTGCTCCTAAATTTTTGTTCTGCTGTAGAGGTCTAGAAATGGAAGAAAACATGTTCAACAACAGATCGGGGAAAAAAATATAATTGGGTGTAATTCCTACTTGAAAGCAATAAGTTTTGTTTCTGTTTATACAACCTGTGCTTTTCAGCAAGGGAATGGTGCGTGCTCGCTGTCGTTTCAGCGCAGTAAATGAGCTGGGGGCTGCACTTCGTCTGCTATGCCTGATATCTCTAAACCTCACGCTAAGCTACTCTTCACTCTTGTTGCTTGGCTTACGTAGCAGCTGGCTTGAGCTATTGTAGGAATATGGTTTGAAATAGCGGTAGCAGGATGCCTATCTGTATATACACTATATTGCATGAACTTCTACAGTCATTTGTGTTTCCAGTGCTTCAGGAGCTCTTACAATCAGAAGAATTCAGACTTTGCAGCTTGTGTACAAATGCTAGTGTTGCACTGACCACACAGATGGTGTTTCTGCCCGTGGATGTTGAAGGCTCGCAGGGAAGTGTCAGCAAGAGATTTCTTTTGCTCTCATGTACAGACCTTAGCATAGGCATTTTTTCTTGTTGTATTGCTGCAAGGCTGCACGGGAGGTTTAACTGCTGCAGAATGCCCGAGCCGGTCTGCAAAGGAGATTGCACATGTGGTTTTCTGCACTTTAATTAGCCTGGTGACATACAGAAATTTCTAACCAGAAAAAAATAAACAGTTTTCAACATATTTCTACTTCTAGCATATTAAATGGCTGAGTGGGATGTTCAGGTGAAACTAAATATGGGAGTAATGCAAAGAAATAGACTTTTGAACTGAAATGGAGATTCCCTTTGTATTAAGATTGTTTTTCATAAGGACAAGAAATTAATCACGCGGTGCTAGGATAGCACAAAGGTGGGCGCACTCCCTGTTTCCTCAGCAGTGTTGATGAAGCAATGTCAGAGCAGTCTGCAAGATGGAGAGGCTGCCCAAAAGGGTTTCCGTTTTTCAGTAATTAACTTTTGTTACCTGATGCACAAAACTTCCTTCCAGCTCTTGTTTTCCTGCCTGGAAGACGCTTTTAGGTATTTTTTACATAGCTTCATTTACATGAATCTGTTAGTCTGTAAGTATATCCCAAATATGATTAATGATGAACAGGATTGAGTTATATACACATACTCATTGATTAGACAGGGAAATAGGATCGATGTTTCAAATATAAAATCTTAAAATAGTACTGCATACAGCCAGGTAGGAATAGTTTCGTGATGGAAATCAAACTACAATCTTAGAAAGATTTGAAGTGATTTCTATGTATTTCTAAGAACCTGATGTTTCTCTGAATCTATTTTAAAAGAGGGAGTTCTTTTAAATTTAGGGGAAAAAATTATGTTGAGATGATTAACAAGAATTATGAGATCTTAAATTTTCAGAATTTTTTTTTTTTAGGTTTGTGCTTTACAGAATTGGCTTTTGCAGAAGAATTTTGTTAACTGAAACAAGGGGCAGGTGCCACTCATTTGTAGGAAATGCCAGTACTGAGGGGATTCAAGGATGAATGCCTGTATGATGTGTAGGCTGTTCAGTCCCATGTACCTTGCAAGACATTTGAGGGAAAGGAGGTGGGTACTTCAAAAAGGCATGGGTATTTTTCAAAGGTATTGTGAGCAATCAGCAGCTCATTTCATTCACAGGTGGTTAGCCCAGTAATTTGTTGAAATTGTGTAGTATTTTGGAGATTATAGTAGCATTTCCTCTAACCTGCATAGCTTCTGCTAAAAGAAATCATATAGCTATTTAAACATTTCAATAACCTATAAAGGAGTAAGGGACGAAGAAGTGCTAATGAGCACGATTAGCTTGGCCTTTCACAAAATCTTTGACAAAGGCCTAATGTCATTAGAGAAGCCCAAAACGCATGTGAGAAATGGTGTCTTGAATTAGAAACCAGCCAAGGAGGACGCACGCAGATCGTTGTGATCCAGCAAAACGTCCGCCCCCGCTAAAGATTTTACAGTGATCCCACCCCAATTACAGGTTGTTGGGATCATGTTTTTTCAGTTTGGAGAACTGTTGTTTTCAGTACCTGATTTGTCCCTCCTTTTCTGCACGGACACAGTGGTTTGGGGAGCATCAGAACAAGGAAAGGGCTTCAGCCTTTGCAATTCCCACAGTTCCTTTCACTGCCGTAGCATGAATGAAACGTGAAGGTCTGCTGTTTGGTTTTATCATTGCTTATCTTATAGATAAGCAGTGGGTAATTAGATTTATTTTTATGGCTTTAGATTAGAATTGGTGGGTCATTTGGAGGGCGCACGGAGGCGGCGTTTCATGATCTTGATGGTCTCCCACCACTTCTTATCCATATTCCTGGCAACTGGGAAGCAAGAGACTCCCTTACCCTCCCTCATATACTTACTTATGGTGTTTTTCTCAGTCTTGCCTATTCCACAGGCGATAATCAAAGTTTTATTTGCATTGCCTGAGGGGTATGTGCAGAGCATGTAAAATAGAAATTCAGAAGACACATGTCTGGTCTCAACGGGAGGAGCTGAGGCAGATGGGCACAGAGGACAGCTATATTAATGATAAAAACATCACGTATCTGCCCTGAAAACTGCTGGGGTCTTATTGTTTAGGATTTAAAGTCCCTGTAAGGCAAATGGAAATGCATGGTCTATAAATGAGAAAGGAGCTTCATGCAGTGTGAGTTGCTAGTGGAGAGTAAATTTAAATCTATATTTTTGTTTATCCCGCTTTTTGCACTGTTCTGAGTAATTCTGTTTCCTTCTGGAGATTATTGAAGCTCAAAAATACTAGTTCTTACTTAATTATTGTGTGAATTCAAGCTTGAGCACTGTCAAAAAAAGATGGGAAGGGGCTTTTTGAGTTGGTGTTTGTTTGGTTTTTAATCAGTCCAGCCAAGTAAGTACCGCATTTCTTGACCTGCAGTCGCTCTGAATCCATTTCTGCTCAAAGGGTATGGTAGACCTCTACTCTCCAGCAGTCAGGCATCACAGGAGTGCTAATGTACACCATTAGTTTGCGAAAGGGGATCCAGACTTACCAAAAAGTGGTTGTGTGGGTTGATTTAACATACCTCCCATCTGACCTGGAGTCACTGATAAGGCAGGACTGGTCTGAGCTGTTATTCCATTGTCAGTTCAATACCTGGGTAAGGGAGCCGGCTGCTTCAAACCTGCTGCTATTTTCAAAGATACTGTCAGTGCAGGGCTCATGTTGTTTACATAGAAATTTTCCACAGCTCTATGTTTGACCCTACGAAACGCAGACTGCGAAAGCTGTGTCCATCCGAACATGGTGCAGGTCCAGGTACTCAGGATATTCCCTTTCTAATTAGGGTTACTGGGGATCTTCTTCCCCACAGCTTCACAGTGGTCCCAGCTGGTGCAGCCCACCTCCTCCTTCTGCAGACCATCTCAGAGGTGAGATCAGACTAATTTCCTATTGCACAGGCTTCTGTTGAATACAGATGAGCTGTCACAAGCCCCACCTGTGTGGGAATTAATGTAGCTGTTGGCCCTCTGAGGTTTAATGTTTTTAGGCCAAACGCTAAGAGGACAGTGTTGGTCTCTCCGAAGATCATAGTGATGGTCTCTGTTTCTGAGGTCAACCCATCCAAAACGGGCTGCGGGAGATGGTCAGTGCTGGGATAAATATCTGCAAAGAAAACCGGCTGACCTTTTAGTTGAGAGAAGAGACCCCCCTGGGACGGAGAAGTGGGCGCAGAGGTCTGTATGGAAATGTTGGCCATGTGTGCGTTCACAGATGGGACTATGCAGGAGCAAGCCTATGGAGGGACGGGGGGCTGGTCAGAGACTGGACTTGAGAGAGGAAAGGGATGAAGGGGTCTTCAGAGATGCTTGTGATTAGAGAAGCAAAGGGGAAAACTAGGAGAGAGGTGTTTCTAGAAGCATTGAGCTGGCAGTGCTGGAGGCAGTAAGAGGGATGAGAGAAGCTCACTGCGCTGCGGCTGGAAAACACCGTTATGATCTCGGCAGAAGCAGTTTCAATGGCAAGCCATCGCCAAGAGGCTGCGTTGGAGGAGGCATAGCATGGAGCTGAAGGGAAAGAAAACCTCAGGCACTGACTGCAAACAGCATCTTCAGTGAGCTTACAGGTGAGACAGGAAAGCAGTGGTAGCTGTAAAAATCAAGGGTAATGATGTTTTTTTAGAGTGGCATTATGAAGATGTGCTGCAAAAGAAAAGAGCCAGAGAAGCATAGGGATGAGGCAATAATGAATTAAAAAATGTTAAAATCAAGTTTATTAGAGTAGGAAGACAGGTAGATGGGAGGCAGCACATGAGCAACCTCGGCATGTGTTGTGCAAACGGGGAAGCAATGGTCAAAATGTAGGAGGGGGTAGTCTTATTTTTCAGTTTTGTCTGAGAAAGAGACTGTGTGCAAAGAGCCATGGAAAAAGGTGGTGGAAGACTGGGAAAAGCAGTGAGAAGGCATGTGTGGGAGGGACAGTTGTTCAGGAGGAAGAGCTTTGGCCAGGGACTTCTGCCATTTAAGAGCCTGAGGTAGGGACAGGGTGGAGGTGTGATTTCTTATGAACGAGGGATTGGCAAAAGTTCAGGGTCAATGAGAGCGATGAGGGGGAAGAGAAGGGGAAGAGGTTACATGTGCTGATGGCTTGAAAGCTGTGGGGCATGACAGACTTGGAGAACTTCGCAAAGAGGGAGAAAAGAAGTGACGTGGTGAGCACCTGGTGAGATTAACTGCACTTTTGCTAATGGATTAGGATGAAATGAGGGCACTGGAGGAATTTCAACCCACTTGGGCCATCTGGAGCCCAAGAGCTCTGGTCCTCATCCTGAGCTGCCCCACCAGCAGGGATTTGGAGCCAGGCATCAGCAGGATTTTTTGATGCTGCAGATCTCCAGTGGCTGCAGGGTGAGCTGGATCATGCCTGGGCTCCCTAATGCCTTTTAAAGGTCTTGTTTGCGCTCTGGTGACTTTTCCTTCTTTCGATAAAGTGGTTATCTAAAAACCGGTAGAGCTGGTGCAGCCTTGACTTTTACAAGGTGCCTTGTCTGATACTAAAATACAACACCAATAATCTTACCTGGCTTAAAAAAAAACCCCAACAAACAAAAAAACCCCTATCTCTACAGCCAGTATAGTACAGGTTTTAAATTTTCTGGTGATTTTCTTTGTAAACTGCTCAGCAGGGTATTATTCAGGCAGCTGCATCAAGGGACCAATATAACATGTGTTCTCAATTTTGGACCCTTTATGTTGGGAATTTTCCGTTGTGCAATTGCATTAAATCTGAGGCGGCTGACAAGAGCACGATGTTTTCTAACTCTACACAAGGTTAAATGACTGAAATAAAAATAGATGGAAAAGAAAACAAAGTAAAATAAGTTTGCTTTTTCATGTAATGGCAGGCAGTAGCGTGAGGTCAGGGACTTAACAATAGCCCAGCCATCAGTCAGGGACCGTGAAACACCTGATCCTTCCTAAATCACTTTGGAAGTTATCCTCTGTTTCAGATGCTCATTCTCTTTCATTCACACAGATCATATAACCAAGAAGACCATGTTCAAAGTTATCATTTTTATATAAATTGTGGTAATAATGACTCTATTTGTGAAGCATTTTACTTTCCAAACGCCTGGGCTGTAGGATGTTATTTGCAATATTTTCCTTACTAGGAAATGCATGATTTTTACAACTGCCTGTAGGAAAAATACACACTGGGCTGGTGTCACGGGAAGGGGGGAAGGCAATCTGCAGAGCAGTAGGGTGGTCTTGCACACAGGAGAGTCGATGAATTTACAAATGCAAATGTCAGGCCAAGATGGCAGCTACAGGTAAAGCTGGAGCTCTGATCTTCAGAAAGAAGCATCAGTTGGGTGGTAGATCACGGAGGTTTGCAGCCTCATGTGCAGCTTGTGGGTCTCTGTCCTGCAGCACTCCAGGATCATTCTGGAGTTGTTTTTGGCTCTGTGTTCCTGTCCAACAGGGCTTTCACTTTTGCCCCTGTTTTACATTTCACAGGTTTTGTTTTCGACCCAAACTGCAAAGGCAGCTGTTCTTTTTTTCTCTGAAGTTTAGACAAAATGTCAGACCAGCTTCAGCAGGTACCAGCCCTCTAGTCTCTTGCAGATTGTCAGCACAGTGCTGCTTGAATGTTTGTTAAGGAAAGTTTCATAAACAAAAGCAAGGGCAAGTGCCATTTGTTATTATAATTTTCTTATTGAAGCAGAGCTTTATGCATTTGCAGAGTTAATAGCTTTTGTTCAGGTAGAGAATGAGGTGACCTCAAATGCTAAATCCCATTTTGTTCTGCTTAAATGACCAGCTGCACCCCACTACAGTAGTTTACGCCCTCGTTATTATTTTGTTGTCTTTGTGTTTTGGATACTGGTATTTTAACTATGAGGTCCTCTGGTGTTAGAGCAGGTCTCTTCACCAGGGTGCTAAGGCTGGACACCTGCATCCAAACAGGGCAGACATCCAGCCGGCAGGTGCCCTTTTCAGCACAACCTTCTTCACACCCTTTGGTGCAATCTTGTTTAGCCTTCAGAGAAGGTGTTTCTTGAGCAGGCAGCTCATTTTGCTGGGTTCCTCGGGTGATCCTGGTAGACGCGTTCCTCTGCATGTCCTGTGGTTAGGTGAGCCGTTAAGTTGTGCGGTTAGCAGGGGTTTTTAGCAACAAATGGGAAACTATATCCATTTAGGTCTGCAATGTGTCAGTCAGTTGCAAAAAATAATATATATATATGCGCCTGTCTTGTGAAAAAAATAGCTCAAGTTTAGAGCTGTGCAAGACAGGGCATTAAGTTAAAAATAAATCTTCAGAACATAGTGCATCTAAACACAAATTGTTTATTACTGGCTATTTTATTTATACCAGTTATGGGATATTCAACCACTGACATGGGAACAGCAAAACATAGTTTTTAATTCTGGGTTTGGACAGGAACGCAACAAGCAGCAGCTATGAGAATTTAGCTTTAAGACCACAGAACATAGACTTAAACCCTAATATAGCTCCCCAGGAGCAAAACCAGAGGTCAGGATGCTGCTGATGGTAGGCAGTGGTAGAATGCCCCGTTGCCGGCATTTCCATTAAAACTGCATCTTTGTCCGATTATAACGTACAAGCGGAGACACATTACTTTATATCACCGCTGTTGGTTGAGTTTCATCACTGGGGCCCTTCATCAGGCGTGCTGGCCCCAAGTGCTTCCTCCGGAGCACCCCAGCTGTGGATGCACCTTTTTTTTAAATGAATAATCAGATGTAAATTGGTAACAGAGGTGAAAACTCAACCATGTGCTTCTCTGGTTTACCTAAAAGGAAAAGAAAGCAGCCATTAACTTAATTTTCTTTACTGTTGAAAGATACCAGAGTAGCTTTTGTAAGAATTTCAGCAGCACTGGGCAATCTAAACTGAGTGCCAAGCATGTTCCCTTTTAATGTTTGTTAGTGTCTATCTAAAAACTTACTTGCCATCTTTTGATTCTAAAGCATGAATGAAATTGAAACATCTGGTCAAAAGCCTGTGCAAGGAATATTTGTAATAGCTGGAGTTTTTATGGGTACAGCTTGCACTAGTTCGAAGGGCAAAATATAGAAAAGGCATGGTCTTAACAGGATCTGCTTTGCTCAATATTCATTCCACTCTGCATCAATTAAATGAGGAAAATAAAACCCATAATGTTTGCACTTGAAAAACAGCCAATTTTTCCAATATTTTCCTGTCACTTTAGCCAACAAATACTATGCCTGTTG
Source organism: Haliaeetus albicilla (assembly GCF_947461875.1). NCBI lineage: Eukaryota > Metazoa > Chordata > Aves > Accipitriformes > Accipitridae > Haliaeetus > Haliaeetus albicilla. The sequence goes on from NC_091491.1 coordinate 41,459,900, forward strand.
GATACAGTGGTCAATGACTAATTACATTTTCTGTGTATTTAAAGGTTAAAGTAATTAAAAATGTCAAGCCTTTTCCTCTTTTAAATAAAAAAATAAAAAAAAAACAACCTCAGTTCTTGAGGGAATGAGGGGAGAGTGCTCTGTTTTACCCATGCATGGTCCAGTGCAGTAGTTGCAGTTCACAGAACTGCAAGTGGGCTCTGAGACTAATTTGTATTTTTCTGTTATTACTTTCCTCGGCCATTAGGAAAAAACAGCTATCAGACAGAGACCGCAATACACTCCTCCTACTTCAACCCCTCTCTGCCATTATTAATAGGGAGAACATTTTCCTGCTAATCATGTTTTTACACACACACACGCATATCCCCATGTATTTGTTTTGCTTCCCATTCCCTTCTATTTTTCCAGGTACAACTTGTTTGATTGCACTGTTGTCAGATAAAGAACTCACAGTGGCCAACGTTGGTGATTCGCGAGGAGTCTTGTGTGACAAGGATGGGAATGCTATCCCCTTGTCACACGATCACAAGCCCTACCAACTGAAAGAGAGGAAGAGGATTAAAAGAGCTGGTGAGTGGTAATGTTTTTGCTTTGGATTGAAGGTTCAACTTTTTTCTTCTCTACTCTGTCAATAATATAGACTTTTCCCCTGAGAGAGACTGAAAAGTACTAGACTGAGGCATCAGCAGATAAAATCTTCCATTATTAATACAGCACTTTTCAGTGGGATGTCATTGTGCAGACAGAGAAATGGAAGCAGATTGACCTACCCCTTAATGAGCCACTGTCCGAGTAAGAGCAGCAGCCTTCATCTTCAACAGCCAGTTGATCGTCCCAGCCAGTTCCCCTGTGATCTCTGCGGGGAGCAAATTAATAAACAGGAGCAGCAGCGTTACAGGCTTCGTCACACCAAACCGTATCAGGAGCCTTTATGTGAGAGGCTGGGTGAGGTTTAATTCCTAAAATAAGCAGAGCATGAATCTAATCATCAAAGCTATTTTTTGTTCCCATATAGTGACTGCTAATGAGCACAAACGTGTAAATTGTAGCAGGAATATAGGGAAAGAATATAAGAAACAGCAACCTTTCTGCAATAAATCTTTCTAGCTTTCATCACTTGTCAGTTTAGTGACCTCCTGGGCTAGAAGTTACATTTGGATCATCAAGTTTAATAGCCAATCCTCCATTAATTTGTCAAAGTCTCTTTTGAACCCGTTTCTGGTTTGGGTCCCACAGCAGCCTGCAGTAGCAAATTATTTGACGAAGAAAAAAAGTTCTTCTCGTTTGTGTTAAACCTACCAATGAGCATTGCCTCCAGAGATGCAGTGTCTGTCTGCCTCCACGTCTTCATCTGCAAAGTGGAAATAACAAGTTTTTCCCTGAATATAAAACATTTTTAAAACGTACGGTTTATCAATACACTCACACCAGCATAAATGTTTGTACATGTGCAATGTGCACTTTCCTCTCAGTTTGCTTTTATCGCTGAGGAGGCATAAGAGCAGTGGGGATCCTTCCTGCTGCTAGACAGACTGCTGAGGTCACGTACGTTCCCTAAAGGGGAAGAAAAAGTATACAGATCCTAAGAAGAAGGAAGAGGAAAATCTTGGTCTCACTTTGCTTCAACTCTATACTTGGGGGATGTATTTTAATAAAATTTGGAGATTTGTCTGTAAAATTGCTTCCCTCTTAGCCAAGTCCAGGGCCTCTATGCAATTGTTCACTTAGAGAAGGCCTTCACTTAGGAGAAGAAAATAATTTCTTTCATTTGTATAGAAGTGAGTCTTTATAACTCAACAACGTGCAAAATTAACCTGGATTTTTGCAGGAATTTCCAACTTTGGAAGAAATTACTTTAATGGACAGGTAAACATTGTAACTATCTGCAGCTAAACAAGAAATACTCTATCTAGCCTAGTGACTTAATGAATTCTCTTCTCTGTCACCTATTGCCCCATTGTATTATCACAATTCATAGGGCCTCATAGTGCTGTTAAAAACATACAGTCCAGTTTATACTACTTTTACATTTTGGAACATCCCTTTGTTGCATACAGAAAGTGTAAAATTGAAGCAAAGTGCCCAAACTGAATTATCAAGCCTGCATTGCTACTGTGACAAAAGTACCTGACTTTTTTCCACATTCTAGATACTTTCTTGTCTTGTAGAACTGAAGAAAGTGACAATCATTATCTTCCATTTCAGTTTTCCAGCTTTACATTGCACCATCAAGCTGCGCTGTCCAGTGCCTTGTAGGTAGTTACAAAATGACTGCACATTTGTGTTAGTAGGATTAGATTTCATTTGAAAGTGAAAACCATATAGCCATGGTTGAGAAAATTTCCTTCAAACCTCATTCTGATATAGATCAATTTGAGGTGCCTGAAACAGCAGCTCTAAGAAAAGCGTGAATTGCCCTCTGCATTTCAGCAGGGCGTTAACATTGGGATGACAAGTCTAAACTAATCTGTCATTTTTTGCTGCCATGGTGGATGTTTAGTAGGCTTGCTGCTTGTTGCTGTCAGCGGTCGGTGGATGGGGAATGAATTTAGTCCCTCTCCTTTTCCCACTCCCAGCAACTGTGTACAAAGTCTTAGTCAACCCACAACCTGAAAAAAATTTTCCATTTATCAGTCCAACGTGACTCGAGCAGCAATTGCGCTGAAGCCCCAGAAGCTAATGCTCAGGTTTCTTGTGGGAGTTCCTGCAGTGCAGCGAGAGATCACTGGTACCCGAGCCTGCAGCCAAATGCCAAAAGGAAAGACAGCAGCTAAGAGAACAGGTCAGGTCCCTCCATTTCGAGCTGAGGTGCTGCATCTTGTGGAAATACCTGCTCCACAGCATGGCTGCGCAGTTAACAGCACGGGTCACAGGGTCTGGGTCAAGGCTGACTGTTATTTTCACAAGAGGCTGGCTGATGCACGCTCACGAGTGCTGGGGTGCTGCTTATCTCGCAGCTGAATGAGATCAGGGTCCCACCCCTCTGACCCATTCCTGTGGGATAGGGGAATGTATGTCCTGCGATACAAGGACGCTGGTTTCCCCAGAAAACACAAGGAATCTCCTTCTGATCAGGATCTTGAGCGATGTGTATAGTATCAGCGTAAGACAGTGGCCTTGAAACAACTGTGGTTTTGGCTTGTGAAGAAACACTCGGTTGTAGAGCCACAAGGTGACTGTCACCACTGGAAATTTAAGTCATTCACCTTGAACATAATCCTCTGAGCTCAGCTCTCGCTAACATGCAAAATGTTTGTGCGGTTGCCAAAAAGCTTCTATTTCTTTAATGCCTTTTCTTCTCCAGTGGCAGCCAGCACTGCAGAATGTTTGCTTTTCCTTAAGTGTTTTTATGTATTCTGTATGGATGGCTTTATAAAAGAAAATATTAGAAGTGCCAACAGACACTTCAGCAAACCACAGGAGTTCACTTGTGCTGTAGGCAGTTCCAGGTGCCATGTGAGAACGGCACCGAAAAGTCACTTTGTACGCGTAAGCACAACCTGCAAAGACTGTAGTAAGCATGCCGCAGCAGCATCAGCTATCTCCTCTGTAAGTACAGTAATGGGTGCAGGCATTGCTGTCCTCTAATTGTGTGTAAAATATCTACTTAAAACTGCCTCTTCTTAATTGCATTTTGCTTCCCCTGTCATTGCAATATGTACACATGATTACACCCCAGTTACTATAGTCCTAACGGCTTATGAAAAAACCCTGGGCTGGTGAGTAGGTGGCTGGGTAACGTTCAACCGAGATGCCCTCAAAACCTACAGCAGCAGCTGGACGAGGTTGGTTTGACTGCATATCTAAAGAGGAGTTGCAGTAGGCTCACCAGTCCTTCCTTTTTTTGACTACGGAAGGAAACATCTTCATAATGGAGACTCCGTAGAAGTATTGAGGAAAACACCAGCTAAAAAGTTTTGTTTCTGCTGGCTTTAACACAAATCAAGTTTCAAGCTTTAAACAACAATGAGTCATTAAATGAAATGTAGTTTCACCTGAAAGCAGAAGGAATTCACAGATTAGATCAGCCAACCAGGAATGGAAATGCTATTGTAAGATTTAGGTGACTAGGTGACTGACAAATAACTCATGGGCTGAAGTGCAGAGCTGAAAACATTCTGATAACTACAAAGAACAAAGACATTTATAAGAACACCAAAGCAGACAGCTTGCAGATATAAAAGACAACAGTTCACCTAATTTTAACAGTTCACTACATTTTAATGTTCCACGTTTGCAAATTGTTTGTCCTCAAGTGACTTTTCATTCATGTTAAGGTGACAGGAATATTGCTATGAAAACAGTGCAGACAGTGGCACACAGATGCACGCACAGGAATTGCAGGTGCTTCAATTTTACACTTTGACCTTGAACACCGTATAGTTCCCTCCCTGGCACAATCAGACTGTGTAGCAGCCAGGTGCTGGCTGTGTCAGAGTCATCGATTTCAGTGCAAAACATATCTCACCATAAGCAACCCCTAAATAAAATAATGTATTTTCAACTAGAAGTAGCCTTAATCCTGGTGTCAGTAAATCCTGGTAAAAATCAATCAGTCAGATCCCACATTGCATTTTTTCTGACTTGAAGTAAAATTTCATGATCGGTTTGTTCACAACAGTTTTTTGGTTCTTTTTGACACAGCTCATTCAAGGAAGTTTGATAGAAGAGCCTATAAATGTTCTTGCACTTGCTTCTTTGCTTTATCCCTTAAAGTGAGACGTGAGTCCTACTGCAGGGTGTTTTCAGTGTTGTTACCTTCATAGGTCTTTTGAAAGGGGTAAAACATGAACTACATAGAAGAAGGAGGTGTTTACTAACATAAGAATATAAAGATTTGCTTTCAGCACTTTTGTCTTAACATTGCCTAAGGCTTTCTGAACAGTAAGTTGTGTAGTACAGGAATACCTGTGTTCAAGAAGTTGTCGGTGTCTCTGGGGGAGTAGAGAGCATGAAGCTGCTTCGTTTCAAAGCGGAGCCATTCCTGACTTCTCTGCTTCAGCTGTTTCAAGAGCACTAGCGGCCACAATCCAGCTCTTCCCTGCAGCGCTCCGAGATTTACTTAAGGCATCTCCTGCTTTTTGAGACATGTAACATCTGTATACCTCAGGACACATCAGGATGCATTTTTGGGTGGGTCTGGCAGGAATCCAGAGAAATGCTTTAACTTTAAAAAGAACTGCTTTAAGTGTTGGTGTTTCTCTCCAGGTGGTTTTATCAGCTTTAACGGCTCCTGGCGTGTTCAGGGGATCCTGGCCATGTCCCGCTCGTTGGGAGATTACCCTCTGAAGAACCTGAATGTTGTCATTCCTGACCCCGATATTCTTACCTTTGACCTGGACAAACTGCAGCCAGAGTTCATGATCTTGGCATCGGATGGTCTGTGGGATGCTTTCAGCAACGAGGAAGCTGTCCGATTCATCAAGGAACGCTTGGATGAACCACACTTCGGTGCAAAGAGTATAGTTCTACAGTCCTTTTACAGAGGATGTCCTGATAATATAACAGTGATGGTGGTGAAGTTCAGGAATAGCAGCAAAACAGAAGAACAGTAATTACCAGTGGTTCTCTGCCTCACTCTGAACTTAAAACAAACTCTTACATTTTAAACATAGTAGAAAGCTCTAGTAAATACCATTAAGATTCTACACAAAAGGAACAGATCCCTCTGGTCTTTGTTCTTTGCTTAACAAAAGGAGCAATACAACAAATACATTCTGAGTGATTGTAAGAATTAAGTTTGTTCACATATACCTGTCTCCTGTGACCTTGCTGCTCCTTAGAAACTAACTGTAATCTTCCATTTCAGAATTTTCTTTACAAATCCTCTGTAGACTTTTCATTTGATCCCTTACCTCTCATTTCTAATAGTCAAAGGTTCATTCAGATGCACAGCAGGGTCAGGGCAGTGCTGCCGCTTAATAGCAAGTGATAGGAATGATGCTGCTTTTCACTCATAGGTGTGACTCTTCAGAATGATGCTCTTGTGTTTCTCATCTCTTTTATTTTTTAATCTGCAGTGATAAGGTTGTATAGGAAAAGGTTTCGATTATTGGCCTGTTATTGATATGAAGGAGGAAGAGGAGCCAACTATTAGCCTGCTACCACAGAACTGGCTCTCTCGCTTTGTTTAACCTCCTCCTCCGCCCCTTAAATGAATCCCTGCCAAGCATGTGATTAGGTATAGTTACTGAATTACCTGAAGCCACATGTTTATTCAGTCTGTGCATTACTCTAATAACATTTCTTCTATGCCATGTTGTATTCAAACCAACTAATGTTCAACTTACTTTGAGGTCTGACACCTGTATCAAAAAATAGCTCTGTTGTGATAGAAGAAAGTCTGTCATTCACCAAGACTCACCCTTACATTAGTTTTTTGGCATGGACTTTTCATAGGCGTGTAGAGAAAGTAATGCAAGATAAAATTAATTCCATTAGTGACTGTTGGGAAAACTAATCAAGACAGGGCATTCCTTAGAGCTACCTAGATGGAAGTCAAGCCTATTAAAGACTTCCCTGTACCACTGCAGATTAACTTGTGGTGTTAATCCAGGGGAAGACCACTTTAGAACCGTTTTTTGGTATAATGTATAAATGGCAGGCAGTGTTATTGCACTGTAGAGATGAAAGCTTGTGTTAAATCTAGATAAAAATATGTTTAGAACTGACTTTCAGTATTTAATTGTATATCCTGATCTGTGACTACTGTAAGTTTAAACAGTGACGGTCTGAGTTTGCTCTACATCTGATAACTTAGTTGGCTGCTTCATGAACGAGAGGCAGCAGAAGCAGAGCGACAGGGCAATGCGTGTTAGAGGAACAGAGCCAGGGCCTGAGTTGGAGGTTAGTATTTTGGGTGGCTTGCTTACCCGTATCGTGTCTTATAACAATCCTTGGGATTCTCTCCCCACAAAATGTGGTCCTGGATGATCCCCTGAGGTCTCTTGTCTTCAGGGTGAGGGAGGTTGTCAGTATTTGGGTCCTGAGGTAAATCATGGATATAATGCATTAACTAACTTTGTGTCTGTTTCTTGGGTAAAGACACAATATTACCTAGCTAAAAAGTTACCTGTTTCTCATCACCCACCTATAGCCCTTTCTGGGCAAGTGGCTTGCTGGTCCCTAACATACTGTGATGTGTTGTGGTTGTGCTGAGCGGGCGTGTGTCTCTGAAGACGAAAATGAAAGAGCAGAAATTCTTCTTTCTGCTCAAGAAGGAATTCCCATCTTAGTCTTTTCATTTTTGTTCCTCGGTTATCTCTTCCCCAACAAACTTCCCTCCTTTAGCTTGTTTGGAGATAATCACAACTTTTAATTGGATCTGTTGCTACTACCAGTGCTATTCAAATTGTGTACGTATCCTTTAGCAGCCTCTTCTCATCCCAGACTCTGGGTAGAGCCCCTTGACTCTGAGGAACAGACAAGTGAAAAGCAGGAGTATGAAAGTGTCCAGCATGCTCTGAAACTGCAGGCACCCAGCCTGCACTGGTCCTTCCCCGGAGGATGCAAGGTTTCGGACTTTTAAAATCTCTTGAACAGTGCATTCAGTGAATTTTTAATGCAACTTTGCAGTTAAATTGAGCAGCTAACAGGAAATGTTAATAATTGCAGAGCGCTTCAGTTATTTTATTTTTAAAAGGTATTTGAGGTCAGAACGCTGTGAAATGAAAACCTGGTGTGATATTTTCATGGGAGTGCTTAATCATGTACTCATAATGCTACAGCAGCAGTATCGAAACTGCTGCAGGCAGAGCTCGCAGTGCATGTAGCATTTGCCTTTCCTTTCTCCTTCACAGACAATGTTTCCGTTGTACTGGCTTTTCTTTGTAGGACGCAGCTTGGATGTTTGTCAAAACAGCTGCCCAGGGAAAAGAAGAATTAGACCCAGCAGCCTACAGAACCCTAGAGCAGAGGGACGCTTGTATAGCAGAGACATCACTACTAATCCTTCACAGGCATTTGAGAAGTTGGAACTGGAACAATGGTCAGCTCCAAAAAAACCATTATAGACTAATGCCACTTGAGTGAAAAGCTCATGGCTGCCACTAAGCCTCCTGCAGCTCACGTTCTCGAGGTTAGCGAGCGTTGCTGAGGGGTGCCCGACCTTCTCCTGAGCACAGCTCAGCACTTGAGATAGACAGGAAGATGAGGTGGCAGGAATCGTACGCGTTCACAGACTCCCGAAGTAGCCGTGAGGAAGCAGTGGGAGGGTGGCTCGCTCTGGAAGTGAGCCACGCTCACAGGATTTAGGAAAACACATAGTGCAGTGCAATACAGAACTGTTTCGCAGGCTTGTCTGGATATTTATTCCAGGATTCATTTACTCTGTCACTCACAGGCCCATGCGTTCAGTTACCGAATCAGCCCTATTTCAACCTCTGAGTGTCTGCAGTTGCAACAGTGGTTGTTTTAGCACCTTTAATGTTCCTGCAACACTCCCACCTTTGTAGCAGTAGCTCCTGTTCTTGGCCAAAGACATTCATGCCAATGATCTCTGGTAAGGTGGTTGACTTTTGGTTTTATTACTTTAAAAAACTAGTTACAGCTACTTTAGGTTTAAAAATGAAGGACTAATGGAGATGACAGGCTTCGTGCAGTCTTCCACATCCATGCGCAGTGCCTACCTATGCCCCCTGTTAGAATTCTGTCTTCTAAGAAGTGTTTAATCCAGTTCTAGACACCCATAACTTCCCAGTCATACTGATTTGTGCCAAATTCTGTCGTGATCCACACAGCTGTTGGATGACAAGATTAAGTAAGGTACCTATTGCTTACGCAACCTAAACGATCTAGGGTCTGATCCTCCACTGCCTTAATGATATATCCTACATCTGGAAAGGGTTGCCAGACGCTGCAGCCAGAAATGACCGCAGGTACGCTGGGGTACAGCACTGGAGAGGCAGTGCTTCCAGCACGCCATCCTCAGTCCTGCTTTCCTGCCCGGGCACCTTGCCAAAAAAGAAGGGAGATGCATTTTTGGTTCAAGTGGCTTGCACACATCTGGGAGCTGTGTTTGTGGAAGTTTTTTGTTGTTTAAGCCTGAGTAGCTCCACTGGTGACATCTGTTCATCAAGTAATGATGGCTTCTAATGGCAGAAAGCTGGTATGTTAAGTTGCTGCCAAAGAGCATCTTTCGTATGGTCCAAGAAGAAAAAATGTACTGTGTAATTAGTCATCTTATGCAGTACTTAAATGAATTTAGGCTTTTCCCAGAGGTATTACAAGCTAACAGTTTAACTCAGGTAGTCCATTTTAAAGATACAACCCTTTAGCTTTTAATTCAGACTGTAGACTGCCATTTAATTTATCGTTCTGATTATATACGAGCAGGGTTTTAGAGAGGCTGTTCACTCGCCCAGCGAGAGGGCTGTATCCTTCTCCCCCTGTAGCTCCGGGTACAATAACGGGGGTCCCCGGCGCAGGTGCCAGCCTGGTTAGGTGGGATCACAGCTCCGTCTAGTGGCTGGCCTGGCCCTAAGCCCGCTAACCAACCGCTCCTGGTTAAAGTTAATAGCTGCTTTCTCAGTCCACGAGAAAAAAACGCGTGTGATTTAACGTCCCCGTTGTCCCACGGACAGAACTGGGCTGTGAGGTTAACGCAGAGCCGTTCTCTCAGGCTGAATTCTGCAGCACTGCCGAAGCAGCGCGGGCTGCAGGCGCGCATCCCCAGACCCAGCCGAAACCCAGACGCTCCGCTGCTAAAACCGCGTGCCAAAGTTTGGCACGCCACAACCCTGCCCTGCGTCCCCTGCCAGCTCGCCCCCCGCACGCGTGTCTTCGCAACGTTGGTGAGTGCATTTTAAACGCGGTCCTAAAATTTCTGAAAACGCAAAATTTGAAATGAATGAGCCTGTTTTACCGAATAGACTGTTTAGATAAATAAAAAAAATGCCGTCTAACGTCATGTATTGTGTACTGACTTGCGAACACAAGGTCAGTACCAAAACTACTGCTAACGTTATTGCAGTATTATACCATTTACATAAGGTAAAATGAAGAAAGAAAAAAAAAAGTTGCGAGGTTTTTACAATACAGAAGTTAGTACTAAAGCAGTTCATCAGCTTGAACTAACAGTGTTTGCTACATAAACACTAACGCTGCATCTGGAAAAGAAGGGAGTTTTGTTCTTCAGCTGCCTCTCAGAATATATAACATTCTTGCTTTAAATAACGCTAATATATTGCTAATGTATCTGATACTTATTTTATGCAGAGACACATTTAGTAAGTGATTATACTAAAGAAAAAAACCTCACCAACTGTTCATTTCCTTAAGTAGGTTTTTAGGCCTCCATCCTGAACTCTGGCTGTACGAAATCGCAAGGTTAAAATTTAGAATGTTCTGCTGAGGTTTGGCAACTGTATAGACCAGAGCTGCTGCCCCTCAGTGTTGTCCATATATTTATAAATTATCTTTCTAAACCTGAGGACTCATACCTAAAAAGACATATCTAATTAAGTTAATACTGAGTGGAAGTTTAAATCACTTTTATTTATATAGTGCTGACTACATAAGGCTTAGGTAGGCAGCTGGTTTACATATAGTTTTCCCGTAGGTAACAGAGTTCTAGGTATCAGTTGTCTCTAGTTATATATGATAGTCCAGATGCTCTGTTAAGCAAAATGCGTGCAGTCAAAGCAGTTGAAGCCTGTCTACAACCATCAACAGAGGCTCACATCAAAAGCAATTCTTGAGGAAAGTTTTGAAACCCGCTTTTATGAGCAGGTCGGCTCCTATGTCTGGTCTGCTCAGTCTTCAGGAAGAACTCCGAATTAGTTGAGCAATAGGGAAATAAAGCACTTTTATCTGCATTTATCTGTGCCCCTGCAGATGCGCTCCGTTGGCTTCAGCTGTTGTTGATGAGAGGAGACTCTCACGCCAGAACTGCCAGAGTCCGCGCGTGATTCTTACATTTTCTCCTTCTGGTGAGAAAAACTTAAGTTATGTTAAAAACATGAGTTGTTTGGAAGAAGTTCTTTGGAGCTGGTTCCGTTTTGTACGGAATCTCTATGCTGCTCTTCGGTACATCATTCCTATGTGCATAAGCTAGGTACAAAACATAAGCGGTGGTTAGCAATCCTGGATTTACAAATGAACTCAATTTTTATGAAGTCCAAACGCATTTACCTTTAACAGGGCAAACCGTAACAATCGTGTAACCGTTAACTACAAAGTTAACAGGAGCAGGGTCTAGAAAAACAACTTTAAAACCTGCCCTGTGTGAATGACAGTAAAACCACTTCTAGCCAGTGTATTAGGAAATGCGGTCTCAGAGACAGACTCATTATGAAAACGAACCGCACATTTAGAACTCTGCAAGGGCAGGTTGGAGCTTTATTAACAAAAAATCCTACACAACGCACAAGATAACAAAACCTCAATGTTTAAGTGATCCATCTTGGTTAACGACAGCTTCCATTTAGTACAACACGGCTGTATTACCATAGATAAGAGCCTCTTCAGGCTTCTCTGTAACATTTTTTCACTCAGAGCCAGAAGCGTTTTAAAGATTTTATCTTTATTGCAAGCTCAGGGGAGGCCGCACTTTACTCCTAGGTGGAGGACCACCGCAGGCCAAGCATGACTGAGAGGAGCGGCTAGGACGTCGGGCTGAGCCCCATCCCAGTCGGGAGGGACGTGACACCTCACACCATCGTCTCTCACACTGTAAAAAAAAAACCAACTCATTTGGATTAACGTGGCCGGGAAAATTCATGTGCTGCGCAGCAACTGTCTGGAGGTAAACAGAGCTCAGATGTAGAAACCATCTCAAGAGAGGTCACTTGGGGTAAACTTTGTCTTTTTGAGTCCTTATTTTATAGGAGGAAAATAAAGTCCCGAAGTCCTATAAGGGCAGGTGAGACAAACTATCTACACCACAGGTAGTATTTCCTCTTGAGAGTTGCAGGTCGATACTGCTTTTAGCTAAGAATCGTGTAACTGCAGCATTTCAGAGAGGCTATATTTTCTTTAGTCCTGTGAAAGAAAGCGGCTTTAGGATTTTTAGAAACCCCATAAATAAATGGGGGGGGGGACACGTTTCGTTTTGTTTTACAATTTTAGGTATCTTGTACAATTTTAGGTTTCTTTAAAATGTGGACTCGACTACACATGAAAAAAAAACCACCACCAAACCCAACCATCTGCTTAGCTTCATTTCAGCTTCGTTTTCTTTCCTTCCTACATGGAGTACTTGCATTTGGATATGGTTTACAGCTTAATGTGCAATACACAGTAACAGCATTAAAACCCGACAAGCTTAATTTAACGGAGACTGCAGAAACCTTTATGTCTCTTTCCCTACCACCTCTATCTTAAGCAAACTGTAAAGTACTTAATAAATGAACAAAATGGTGCACTCGGACAAAAATGGAGATGAATGGAAATTCAAAAAATAGGGAGCAAAGCTCTGCCTCCCAGACTCCTTCAACATACCTAACATAACCGATGGACACGTATCGGGAATTCAGTGTCACATTGTTTGGTTGACCTTCAGTTTTTAGTTTAAATTTGAAAGAATATGATAAAACCACATTATTTATTGTGCATCCAGGCAGTCGTGAGTTACTTGCAATGAGCTTGCACTGAAATGCTTTAGTAGTAACTAGAAAACATAAGACAAAACTTAGGAAAATACTCCAAACCATCTGTGTCTTGTTAATGCTGAACTGATCCCAAAGAATAATGCCCCTACACTTGCAGCACTTACTATTTCGTGGTTTATTTTGAACTTGTTTGTTGTAGAATGCACACAAAACATGTAAGCATTTTGATGTTTTTAACTCTTCTGAAATAACATACAGGCAACACAGGCTTGAAATTTCACATTGTAAACCCCCTTTGCTATCCACCCAAACATCTTTGACCAACAGATTATTGTTAGGCTTTTCAAGTCAGAAGGCCCCACAATTTTCATATCAAAATCACAAGTGCTTGGAATTCTGATTTAATACAGCTTCCTGAACCACTTGCCTGCACGAGAAAAAGAATCTTAGGATTTGGAAGAAATCTTAGCCTGTGGTTTAGACTTCGGTTTTAGTACAATATTGTAGGCAGATGCAGTAAAATTTGGGCCCACCACTGACTTACATGCTTATATTAGTTGACAGTCTTAAGCTTTTTTTTACCTCTTGCATGGCTGCTCACACTAGAACCTTTCCTGATACTTGCTTTAAGCAGAAACATTAGCTTCGTTATGAATTTTTATGGTCTTTTAAGCAATAATAAGGTCAGATTCAAATACAAACCAGATTTGGAAATGAGGGTTTTTTTAAAAAAAAAACAAAACAAAACACAACAGGAGCAGAAGTATTTTACAATGTAAATTTCTTGCAGAATTGATGTCACTTTAGGTTACAATTTCAGGCGGCATCAACAGATCACTGTGTATAAACCTCCATTTGTGAAAGCAAAAGCCTTGTAATCTATTATCAGTGTTATCATTCTGGGGCACAAATATAAAAAATACCCTGCTTGGTGACAGTTTTGTTTTTATTGCAGTCCTGCACAGCCATTTCTCTGTGATACTCGTTTCTTACTCTCTCAAGAGGAGCACTGTCTGCTTTACCTATCCAGTTTCTGAAGATTGCGTAGTCTTTCATAATTATATTTTTTTTGAAAAAGCAATACAAACCGTGCTGTAGTATCAGTGTTCTTGTGACAAATAATTTATTTCTAAACATTTAACATGGCAGGCTTATAAAAAAAAAATTGGAGGGTTTTTTTTTTTAAGATGTATAAACAATCAAAGAACAAGTTAAACATTTCTCACAGAGCTCTCAGGATCTGACCACAGTACAACAATCAAATAACAGATCCTAAAACCATAGGAACAGCTGTAGTTTTACCTCTGTTTCTAGAAATACAATAGCGTTCTTCCCTCAGTTATGCAATACTGTATCTTTAGCTATTTAGTTTAACAAAAAAAAATCTATTTTTGAAAAACTTTGACCTTCTTTAACATACATTCTTAGAACACTGACATCTGAAATACTTGTCTAGAGAGTATTGTCCCCAAGACCTCATTTTTATATTTAAGAAAATAACACGTCCTATAATTCCATCAAAAAAACATGTGCAGTTGTTGAAAAGATAGCAAAATTCAATACTGACCATAATCACAATGTAACAAAAAACCTGGTGAAACCTCAAACTTGGTACTAGAGGTTTCTGCACCTCTTCTAATTTGTCTCTAAGAGACTATCTGAAAGACAGCCAAATGTAAATACGTCATAACATCTTAGCTGTAGTACAAACAAGGTGGCAGTGCTCTGTCATTCTAGATGTACAGGATGTAACTATAGTATCTTCACTGTGTAGTGGATGTGTCAAGAATAATTATGTTAATGCAGTTGCAAATTCTGTATTGTTGTCTATTAGCAGTGTAAACTACTGAAAACTTGGCCTTGCTGATATGAATAAAGTGATTAAATACCCATCTTTACAGATATACTAGAGTTTGTCTTCTTTAAGAAACATGAATCTTAGAATTTCTTACTTTGTTCATTTTAAAATTTAAAGAAAGAGAACTATTTTAGAAACCAAGTCACAATATAAATGCATCCGATTTAATCTTCTCTGTGTGGTTCCAGAACTCTCGGGATGCATCAGTACCCAGAGGTGTGTGTGCACACACGTGGGTTTTGATTATCCCGATGTATCAGAGATGTCTAGTAACTGAACTGCACATGAACGCTGCTGCATCTAGCCCTCTAGTAGTCTGTGAACATTATCAAAGACACCAATTCTATTTTATACGTAGATACGTATACACGCACAAAGTGCATCCTGTTTTCAGAATTTCCCATCAGCTTCTGCTGACCCCCCCAAGATCCACAGGCTTGTAACACTCTCAGAACCAGTACAGAGGTGCTGTATTTAAATAAGAAGGTGTAACGCTCTCACAGGGATTACAGAGGTGATATATGGAAAGAAGGTCGTTCTAAGTTTCATGCTGGGCAGAGAACAAATACTGGAGAGTGGCAAAGGATGATGCGGTTGCAAAAACAGTTCTAAAAATCCGGGTAGGAATTTGGGAAGCATCTTCAGAGCTACTTTCTTGGCATAAACTTTATTCGCGGTGACATTTCATACATTCCAGAAGATTCTGGTAGAAATCCTGTGGTTACAGCAGACCACGTGGAGAAGTGTCAGAGGAAGACAGGACAGTGCATTCCAAAGTATCCTGCATACGTAGGATACAGACGTGGAAAAGTGCTTTGTGAGTTCCCAGTATTTTTATTTAAGAATATTAGAATGTCCCAGAGAAATGCTGCCATTGCAGTTTTGCCCCGGCAGCGCAGCCCTCCTTCAGTCGAAGTCGTCTCTACAGCTGTGGTTTTGGTCTGTGTTGCCCCAGACTTTAAACGTTTTTACACCAAGTAGGTTTTAGTTTATATATTAATACAGAATCAAAGGCAAGTAACTGACGTGTTTGATGACAAATCCTGCCAAAACCTGATTATTTCACTTGACGTAATGCCATGTACTACAATCAAATGTCTATACTTACAGATATCGAAATTTATTTTATAAAGAAAGAATTGTTGTTTGTCTTTTGGAATACTGATGTTCACCTTAAGTATATTTAAGCAAATTCCAACATAAACATCCTCAAATTTAATAGGTTTAATATGACTCATCAGTTCATAAATCCTCAGAGCCAGTTTTCCGTCCAATATATAACCCATCCCACTGCAATATGGAGGATACAACTTGAATGGATATTCATCGTAAGAGATGTATGTTTTTTTGTAAAAGCCTCTGTAGGCAAAGTTATCTATAAGGGGATAACCAGTAAAAATATTTTCTGAGGAATTTAGCTTCAGAAGAAATTTTACCAAGTTAGCAGTGTTGATGAAGACATCAGCATCAGTCTTCATGAGGAACCTAGCATTTGAACAGAACTCAGCGACCCACCTAAATGCCATGATCGTTTTCAAGGTGAGATTGTCGTAAGTGTCCATGAAATCTTGGCGAATTATGTCACCATAGAGGATGCTTTCATCTTCTACCGACAGCGCTGCAGCATCGTCTTCTCTTTGAGTGTCCTCACCTAGTAAGAACAGGGTTAGAACTTGGTGTCCCCACCAGAAGTTTTGAGATCCCCACGTTATCCTGATGGCCTGCCTTGACTTCACATCCTTGGGTCTTGAAGACACCAAGATGACTAGAAACGGATTTATGTCTTTGCATTTCAAGCGCTCCCGCAGCGTGAAGAAGTAGTGTTGCTTGTAAACCGGTTCATATTCATAGAAATACAGGAGGTTTGTACGCTCAACGACAGTGTTGGAAGAAAAAGTCACGTACCACATTGTTATGACAGAAAATGCAAGGAGAAACAAAAAAATCCATTTTAATGGTCTCATATACATGACGCTAACTGGAACTGGGCAATAACTAATTTGCAGAAGTGCATCAGTCACCTTCAAAATCTGCACCACAAGTCCTGAAGTGTGTTTTTTGCTGAAAAAGAAGTGAAAAAGTAGTATTCAGAATGCTATTATTCAAATATCATCTTTTTCTGATCTTGTCTGAAGTGTCGGTTCAAAGTGTGCTGTAATACAATGAAGACAACTCCAAGACTTATTGGTCCAGCTGTTACAGACAGCATCCTGCACATCGTGAATCACTGCTGTACCCCAGAAACGAGTAGGAGCAGAACACTGAGCTGCTGTTGGGCATGGCATGGATCGAAACCTCATAGCTTTCGCCTTGGAAATTTCCCCTACGTAGACCTGATCTCCGCAAACACGTCAAGCACTGTGATCCCAGAGATCTCAGCACAACATCTTCCACTCAATTAAATCTCAAGGAAGGAACACCATGCACAGAATCTAATGGCTACAAAGTGCTCAGCAAAGTGATGTTCAGAGGCTTCAAAAATTTGCAATTTATTTTAAAGAAAAGAAGTGCTACTTGTTTTTATCAGCTGGAGCGAATCAGCCAAGAAAGCAAATCCTTTTACCAAAGATAAGTACAAGCAAATATTTCATCCCTCATTTAAGGGTTGAGCAGCTGCTTGTTCTGCATTGACTGAATAGGTGATGGGGGGAGAAGGAAAAAATCAACTTCCTTACGACCAAGGTCAGAGCTGCAGACATGCAAACACAATCCGATCTCGACATGCCAACTGAGCTCTTAAGCCGCCCAAAGAAATGGCAACTCCCACAACACGCAACACTATACAGCAATCATTTCTTTTCTAATATGTGCTTATTAAATCAAGCGATTTAATAAAGGGGCGTTGGAACCAACTTTGTCATAGTAGCTTTACAGTTGATGTAATGGGAGCAGCAGATGAGGTTCAAATCTTCAGTTTTGTAAATTCTTTGAATATTTTCCACTGAAACAGACAAGACACTACAAAATCCTCCTGCTGCTTCCATCTATTTAAGTTTCAAAGAAGAAGGGATCCCATCTGCATTATTTTCATGAAGAACCCTACTCCCATCTGCTAGCGCACGAAAACACGACAGATTCGCTCAGCTCCATGAGGCCTGCCACACAAACCGCAAACAGCAGTATCAGCACGAGAGAGGGAGACGAACCGAAGCCATTTTTCGGCTAGAGACATGCATCTTGGTCTGGAGTCCAATCCACACGGGCAGGTACTTACAAACCCCCACAGAGTCCATGCTGAAGACATTACTATAGTGTCAGGACTAGATATTCAAATCAATGTCTTTCCAAAACAAAATTTAAAAACAGAATCTCAGTCCTGTACCCTCCACTTAGCAGTGCTTACCTTCACTATATTTCTTTAAAAGTACATACACTGTGAACAGACATGAGATAGCTTTAAGCCAAAATAATTACAATGTCTTACTGTGGGAGTTCCGAATGGTTTCTAATGTTTGCAGTACTAATATTTACCCTGCACTGTAAGTATCCACAAAGACACAGCAAGGATGATGGAAGGTTCAATTTCACAGCACAATTACTATTTAACTTATATTCAAAAAGATCACCGCAGGGCTTGTAAGTGTTTTATATTAAAAAATAAATAAATCCAAAGCCCAACATAGCATGCTAGAATTTAGGTGAATTTGATTTGCCAGAGCCCACCTGCCTTGTATTGCTGTGTATGGTTTGACTTTAAATTAATGAGCCTTTAAAGGAAGCACTGGGAGCACATTTGAACGACAATGCCTAGCACGTCACTTAAAATGTATTAAAGCAATTTTATACAAATAGCTATCTAAATAGAAGACTTTTAGACTGATTCCTCTCAAAGCTGCGTTACTCCAGAAATACTAGGTGGCTAACAGGGGTCAATCTTTCGTTAAAGGTACCTCACATAACTGCAGATGAACAAGTGAGTTTTATTCAGAACTTCCTAACACAACCAATGTCCTAGCTTATAAAAACACAGAACCTCAGAAGTTTTATGTTGATTCACTTTTTCTCCACAAGGATTAAACACATGCAAGTAAAACAGAATAAAAGTTTGTCAAGTGCAGAGGAAATTCTTCTCTCTTTATATATATACACCAACCTGACTTTCAGTGAACAGTATGAAACATACATACTGGAAGAAAATAACCTAAGTTATTGTCCTGGTTTCAGCTGGGATAGAGTTAACTGTCTTCCTAGTAACTGGTACAGTGCTATGTTTTTGAGTTTGGTATGAGAAGAATGTTGATAACACACTAACGTTTTCAGTTGTTGCTAAGTAGTGTTTACACTAAGTCAAGGATTTTTCAACTTCTGATGCCCAGCCAGCAAGAAGGCTGGAGGGGCACAAGAAGTTGGGAGGGGACACAGCCAGGACAGCTGACCCAAACTGGCCAAAGGGGTATTCCATACCACGTGACCATACACCCAGTATATAAACTGGGGGGGAATGGGCTGGGGGGATCTCCGCTCGGGGACTAACTGGGTATTGGTCAGCGGGCAGTGAGCAATTGCATTGTGCATCACTTGTATATTCCAATCCTTTTATTATTACTATTGTCATTGTATTAGTGTTATCGTTATCGTTATTAGTTTCTTCTTTTCTGTTTTATTAAACCGTTCTTATCTCAACCCATGAGTTTTACTTCTTTTCCCGAATTTCTTCCCCATCCCACTGGGTGTGGGGGGAAGTGAGTGAGCGTCTGCGTGGTGCTTAGTTGCTGGCTGGGGTTAAACCACGACAGTTACGTATCAGTGCTTATGTATTTGATTTTCTATAAAGAACATTTCTCAGGGTTTGATGATCAATTTAAAGTAAAAGCATATCAAAGTTTGATCAGTTCTTGACCACCTAATGGAAAAAAAAAATCTGATTATAAGGATTTTGATTCTTTATGGGCAGAGAAGCCTGATTACATGACATTTTGAACAACAGAATCGGAGACCAATGCCTGATCTGCTACATAACAAAAAATATGGAAAAATAAATCATCAGTTCAGGTCCTTTGCCCACACTGTGCAAAATACAGTCTTAAAGCTACTGTATTCTCATGAAAAGCCTGCACCACAGGGCGTCCAGGACAAACACTGTAAAACACTGTTTTGCTGTGTGACTCCGGAGGAGGTAGGAGGTCCAGTCCTCACACACCCTGCTGTTCTCTCCCCTAAGGTCACATTCCTCAGTGACATGCTAAACTGCAAGCTAGCAGAGCTTCACCAAAACAGGGCTTTTATAATGGTCAGGGGGTAGAAACTACACTCCCCAAAACATGAGACAGCTATTTTTGCAGCGCTGGGAATTCAAAATACAGGCAGTCATCCTCCACTAAGCGCAGAACTCTGACTTCAAACACAGGCAGAAAAAAGGACAAATCAAAGGGAAAACGCTAACCACAGCCTTCGACAGGAAAATCCCCTTCTCCTCCTATTTCAAATGCTTAAACCAAAGAAATGAGGTTGAAGAAGTAAGGTCTGACAGTTGAGCTGGCACTTTTGCTCAGAGGTGGTGCAGCCGCAGACCTTCCAGCCTCACCCGGGACAGGTTCTCCACCACTTCCAGACTTTATTTGCCGTCAGTTTTTACCTTCCAGTTGTACCGCGGCGGCAGGGGACATGCAGCAGGAGCAATACCAGGTCAAGCACTGCTCCTGTCAGGGAAATACTCTCATTTGCTTCCAAGCTCTCGGCTTGCTGGCATGACGTGATAGAGCCTGAGATTATGCTGACAGATAAAACTGATCAACTTTAAAACAAATGTTAAGGAAACATGTACTGAGCATGCTCTATAGTAATTTTAGACACATTTCTCACACTCTGCTATAGCTAGGTAATTGTTGAGTGCAGCCGTTCTTGACGGGAAAAAGGTGGCAGATTCTCACATTCATTATCTAATAATTACAATAACCGATGGATAGTCCAATCTAAAGATTAAAAAAATACCATATCTATAATGTTAGATGTATAGAAACACCCCCCCCCCCCCCCTTTTTTTAAGGCTACCAGTGGAAATAACTTGGAAATACATCACCGTTGCTGGCTTCTCATTTTCTATATATGGCTTACTACCAAGTGGAACGAGAGGCATTTTTGCAAGATCATGGGCTACGATGACCTAACACAGCTATACTTTAAAAATTATTTTCAGTAACATTCCAAATCGCCCAAGCAATCTTAATCGTCCGTTCCAGGCAACTGTCCCCGACGCATAAATTAATTAAGAGGGAACAGCCCCAAAGATCCCGTCATCCCCCCCCCCCCCTCCCCGCTGAAACCATATACACATTTAAGGCCGTTTAACCCTTTTCCCCCCCCCGTTAAAAAGCAGGAAACCGCGGTGACAGGAGAATACCTGCCATTCCCACAGGAGGCCTTCCCCCTTCCCCGACCGCTCCCCCGGGCCGCAGGCCGGCCGTGCCGCCTCCCTCCCGGCCCCCGGCACCCCCTTCCCGCCCTCCCCGTCCCCTCAGGCTGCTGGGCAGCCGCCATAATCACACACACCCCCCCACCCCCCCGCGTCGCCCCGCCGTTCCCCTCACGGTAACGGTCGCCCTGCCGCCTCCCGCCCGTCTCCTCACAGCCCCGGCGCTCGCGGCGGGGTGGGAGGCGGGAAACGCCCGCTTCCGCCTCCCCGCCGGGTCTGTCAGCGCCGGGTCTGTCAGCGGGGCCGCCGCTCCTCCGACACGGCGCCGTCCCCTGAGGGGGTCCGCGGCTGCCTCAGGGGATCGGAGGAGCCGGGGGTTGGAGGTGGTGGAGTCCCGGGAAGAGGGGACGGGCGTTTGGGAACGGAACTCGCGCTCTTGCTGCCGGTAGCCGGGTGGTGGTGAGGATTCACCCGCGAGCCTCCCGAAATTCCTACGGTGATGGCGTTTTGGATCGGTATCGAAGGCGTGCCGCCGCGGTGGAGTATCCTGCTTGGACAGCTGGGGACCCCAGGCAGTTTACATAAACCCAGAGTTTACAGAAGGTTCACTGAGCAAAGTTTGAGCTCAGATTAATCGATGGTAAATCAGCTGTCCCCGGTTTTGGTTTATTACTCTAGCTTTTTTAAACTGAACTCATAGGCAAACCCACCGCAAGGGAGATAGATAGCCTCGCCCTGGCAAAGCAAATACACCTTTGGACAAATCAGAGGTAGGTTTCTCATTCTTCCAAATGCTCGCCTTTCGTCGCAAACGCAGATTTGAGAAGCTGCACGCAGAAGGCTGCACCGCGCCATGTCCCACCGCTCCACTTGCATCTCCTTGCCGGTATATAAACTCCGAAGTAACGCAGGAAAGCATCGCTGGAAGTGGCTCTGCGTAGCAAAATCTTGCTCCGAATCAAAATCGCGTTTGACTCGGGTACGGTTAAAAACTGCCAAACCACAGAGCCTTCAGCAGCGAGCTGTTCCGTCCTGGAAATAAATGTAATTAGCTTGTAAAAAGTCAGACGTTGCTTAAAGACTTCTTTAAAGTGGTAGTCTGATGTAATAAAGTAACAGTTGAGACCATAAATATCAAATACAGTTGGAGCAAGCACACAGAGCAGAGAACTGTGAGTAACCTCTAAATCACAGCACTACCCAGGGACGCGGGCCATCCATCCCCTCTGTCACAGCTTGCGCAGAAGGCAGGTTTTGCCCTTGATCAAGATAACCATATTTCAAGGAAATGGCATGCTATTTTGCAGGGAATTATGATTCATTTGACTGTGTTAACTGTGTGTTTTGCGTGGTTTCCTCTCTCCCCATCTTTCGATTCATTCATATACATTATTTATAAAGAAATGCAAACACTTTCTCCCCTGGTTTAATACATCATGACCTCCTTCTGAAAAAAATCCTACACAGAATCTATACGTGTTATTAAATATGAAAAACGTACAACAGTGAGCATGTCATTGTCATCTTTTGTTGCCCCTAATTAGTTCTGGGATAACCCTTCTAGCTTCAAGAGAAACCAGATTAGAACTTGTCTGTCAAGACTGAGGTTTATTTTATGCAACATGTGTAATATCTGAGCAACCAATGTCATAATTATCAAAATGATTACTCTATCAGTCAGCAGCTCATTTAGCCAGAACACCTTTACATCTTTTTGCTGATTAGGTACTTTCTGAAGCAAAGACACATGGCAATAACTAATACTAGTGCATCTGGGTATAAGGGCAAATAACTACTGCAATACTCAGTATGCGTTGGACCAGCCCAATGTAGGTCTACTGTCAAAAAAATGGACGCTCAATATGAATTGAATAATATTAGACTAAATTTTTTATCCATCTCCTGTTTTTTAATTCTACTATTTAGAATGCTGGCAAGAAAAATGATCTTTTGATCGAGACTCAGTTACTTCCCCTCTTCTTGTTCCTTCCGTGAAGGAAATCTTCATGGTGGGTCAGTGGGCAGCAACAGAATAGAGCATAATGAAGCAAATAGAAATTTTTAATTTCAGGTAGCTGAATCTCAGTAATGACCAGATCATAAGATCTGTATTTAGTCTCTGCCATGCAGAGTGCGGTTAAACTTGTTCATACAAACATAACGCACTGAGTTTACAGCTCCGACAGTGTCACCGAAGCAGACAACTTCATGCGTGAGCGGGCAGGAGGAGTAAC
This sequence comes from Haliaeetus albicilla, assembly GCF_947461875.1. NCBI lineage: Eukaryota > Metazoa > Chordata > Aves > Accipitriformes > Accipitridae > Haliaeetus > Haliaeetus albicilla. The sequence goes on from NC_091491.1 coordinate 41,482,895, forward strand.
TGGTGCAGTCTAAGGCAGCCAGTTAGAGCAGAGCGCATTTTTAAGGGGAGTTCTCTTCTGGTTTGGTTGAGTCCATGTGCCCATGTAGACACACATTAGAAACCACTTGAGATCAGTTTGTTGCTGGGAGATGAGATGCACCGATAAATTGGTACCTTGTCACTTTGTGGATTGGAAAGCATGGACAAACCTTAAGATTTCCCCTCCTCACTGGCTGTGTTTATATTTTGTTTCTTTTCCAAAACGGATGCGGATGCAGTAATAAAGGGATTTATCTCTGGGTGCACACTGGAACAGGGCAGACAGCTAGCGGTTCCCTGGACCACAGGACTAGGGAGCATAACCAGGCTGCTGCTGGTTTGGTACACAAAATTTTGCAATGTAAAGACTTCTTAAATGATCATGAAAGTGTGGTTCACTGTTCAAACATGTTTGAAGACTGTAACCTTTGTGCTCGTGACCAATTGGTACGTTACTCATAGTTGTTCCACCCACAGGCTTGGCACTGAACAGTACACCCTCATAAGTACCATTTGCTTATTATCAAGTTGATAAAAGCTAGCATGTATTTGTACAGAGCTTTTACTTACTCTTCATAGCGCAAAGCCGCTTCTTCCCTTTCCTTCTCCTTTGTGCTTCATCTCACGGAGGAAGAAAAACATCTTACTGACAAAAATTGGCATCACGGAAGACAGGGAATTCCAGCTTTAAAGGCTTACTAGAGAACGCCACGGCACCGATGGGCCTCCAGAGCACCAAACACTCCAAAGTCAAGCAAGCTAACATACTGATCTTAGGACTTGATTATGCGGGAAAATCTACACTGTTGTACAAGTTCAAGTATAACGATGTTTTTCTAACAATTCCAACAGTTGGTTTTAATGTTGATATGATTGAAACAGAGAAAGATTTTACACTGACGTTTTGGGATGTTGGAGGACAACAGAAAATGAGAAAAGTTTGGTGCAATTTCCTGGAAAACACCGACGGACTGCTGTACGTTGTGGACAGCTCTGATAAGCAACGTCTGGAGGAATCAAAGAAAGAATTTGAAATCATTTTAAAGAATGAATTTATAAAAAGCGTACCAGTTGTCGTGCTAGCAAACAAGCAGGATTTGCCTGGAGCTTTGAACGCTGAGGAAATAACCAGGAGACTGAAGATGAAGAAATACTGCAGTGACAGAAATTGGTATGTACAACCCTGTTGTGCTATCACAGGAGAAGGTTTGTCAGAAGCTCTCCAAAGACTAACCACATTTGCAAAACACTACAGCAGATCAAAGGAGACTTCTACAATCTTCAAGGAAATCAAAACACTTTAAGAATTCCTAGCATCAAAGTCTGGTGAACGTTAATCAACATATTTTGTTGGACAGACTAAATCTGAAAATACTGGATTCTGGAGAACTCTTATAAGTAAATATTTATAAAGAACTTTGACAATATGAAATTAGACTGTTATACCTGCAGATGCTTCTGAGGTACTACTCTGCAGCATTTTATTAGTGATAGTATACTCGGGGTTATTCAGCTCAGAAGTGTGGCTGTTGAATAATGAAAAAGGTGGAGTTGAGCTTCTGAATTTTAGCAATTGGAAACAAAATAGGTGAGCAGTGCTTAAAATCAAATAATTTTGTCCAGATGTAAAATAGCCAAGTCATTTGTTCAGCAAGAAAAGCGAGAGATAAAATGTTGTTTTGCAATAAATGCTCTGTGGACGTATTTCTCATGTAAAAATGTAGTTGTTTTAGACCTTAAACTCTTAGTTCTGTACAAGAGAACCTATGAATCTGAAATACTTGTTGGATATTATTGCATTCTAGAACCAGTTACTCTGAACAGATTTTAACAAACAGATCTGCTCCGCATCAAGCCACAGACAAAGCTGAGATGCAGTGCTGTGTGTAAGGTGTAGGCCTGATGTCTCTTTGTTACAGATTTCCACATACCGATTTCTTTGTTTCTGCACTGTTGGATTGCTATCCTTAGCTGGGAGCAGAGCGATGGAAGTCAGCATGGGATCAGTCCAGCGAAGAGCTGATCCCCATTGTTTTTGGGGTGGTGGGTAAAGAGGGGAGGACTGGAGGGATTGGCTCCTTGGTCATTTTTTTATAGATCTTGATGTATCCTGTCCTGCCTGGACTGAAGCCACCTGAAATTTTGTTACTGATAAATTTAGGTTTGATTAAATTTGATGTAAGTGGCACAAAATTGCTAATTCTATTACTACAGTTTGTAGAAAAAAATTCCAAACTAAATTTCTGTTCAGATCTCCTGATTGATGAAGGAGTGAATTAGTATTCTGAATGCCATTAAAGCAACGAAGGATTGATAACTAGAAGACTAACTGAACTGTATCAACCATGAAAACAGTTTAAACACTGAGGCTGAAAAGTTAATAGGGCCTGCTCTTTTAAAAGCAGGAGAGAAGAGACCATCTAATTACTGGTTATACAGTCCCAGAAAATCCAGCCCAATTATTTCTGCCTTCTTGAGCAATGTCTGCAGAGGTAGGATGCTCCAGTTGTTAGGATGCTTGCTTAGATAGCTGCATTTTTTTTTTTCCCCTACATCTACCACAATCTTTGACCGCTGGCAAGTCATTTAATCACTCTGTGCCTCAACAGTCCCTTGGCAAAATGAAATACCCAGTTATGCGCTCTGAAAAAGTTGTGGCAACGGTCAGCTTGTGACCCTTTCTCTTGCAACAAAATGATTATGCCAAGTAATTCACGTAAGAAATTTACATTTAGTTCTTACTAATAAACAGGCAGGAATTTCAAGTTATAGAAGGGTGAAGCAGCAAGAAAAGCACCCAGACGTACCCTGTTGTCTCATGCATATATTATTCAAAGACAAAAAAATCATCAGGTGAATTTGCTGAAATGGTAAACAAAGGAAGGTTTCTCAACAGAAGCTGTTATTAATACTGACAGTAATTACCATGGGCTAAATCCTGAGTCATGTTGAGACTACACTTCTAAGAGGAGAGCAACTATTTAGACTAGTCATTGCCTGGTCTGATGATTTAGGCTTAATATAAAATACCATCTTCTGTCCCAAAAAAGACTTTTAAAAGTCTGCAACAATGGGAACATTAGTTTCCTAAACCCAACAATTCAGTGTTTAAAAATGTAGTATTTCAGATCAATACATTTATAAACATTTGCATGCGTATGTTACATATTGAATTCTCCCACTAGTTTGATCTAATCATGTGCCTATTATAAATCTGAATCTAGTTCACTGGCCTCAGGACTTCCTCAGGGAGAAATACTCCTTGAGAGATTTAATGAGAGTGCACCAGGGTCTCTAATTAGACAAGAAGCAAGTTCTGAAGGGAGAAATAAAGTAGTATAATAGACCAGCTCCTACAGCTAAAAGAGAATAAGCTTTCAGGCACACAGTCCCTTCTCCAGGTTATCAAATTAGATTAAAAGATACTCACATTGACTTGAAAAAAATCTTTTACATTATGCTTCAAAGGAAATAAATAAACTCTATTCCATTCACTTTACAGAATATCGAGTATTTAAAAATTGATTTTTTTAAGAGCTTGGTTTCCTAAAGAAGTGAAGCCAGGCCCATTTTATCTGCCCATGGAGACCCCTACCCTTTTGAGTAATTTTTAAGCTTTAAAACAAATAGCAATCAAGTTGGATAGAGGCACAGGTTCTCAAAGGAATTATATGCCTGGAAGTTTAATTAAAAAAATCAGTGAGAGAGAGAAAAGTGACCATACTGGTGCACCCAGTGAAGGCAAGGCTGATAAGGTACAAAAGACTAATCCCCTAGGAGATAAATGTTCCATTTTAGCTGCAAGAGAGCCTACAAGAGGACATAAATCCACAGAGCCCAGACTTAATAAGTTCCTCTGCTCCTGGAGCTAGTTGGTCTTTTTCTATACTGAGTAAATAGTGTACTTGGGGGCTTCTTTAGGATGAGGAGATAGAGGATATAGAATACGCGGCCAGTTGTCAGAGCCAGGAGGGAGCAGGGCCCTCCACGCCACTCACCACAGCATCTGTGCCTTCTGCCTTCACCCACGCACTCACCCCCGGGCACTGTCTGGTCCCTACTGGAAACCTGGAAATAGATCTCCATTCCCATCACGTGTTATGTGGTGAAGTCAATAGCAAGGAATTTACAAAGGTGTTTTACAGCTTCATCCTGCTATGGAGAGTTTTAGAGCTTTTGACTGCTTGTCTGAACAATATAATGAGCAGAACTGTCGTTAGGTTTCGGAGCACAACAAAGTGGAATTCTACTTGTGCTAAAAATACAATCCATAGTATTGTAAGCGTAATTTATTCCTGGACAAGTTCTGTTTAATTTTGTTATTTAGAATTTATATACGTTACTCACTAAAAACAATTTTAGGATTTTTGAAGGGTTCAGGGTACTTTAGAAAGTGAGAAATCAGACTATGAAGAGTGCTGCCCCACAGGCAGTGGAACCAAAGTCTGTGAGTTGAAAAGTTTGCATGGGATGAAAGGCCTTAAAGAGTTTGCCCCCCCCCATCCCCCCAGCTGTTGATATTGCTTCATGTTTTGGAACTTTTTTCATTAGTTTTCCTAATAGATCACATGATTGTGATCGCCCTGGTGTTTCTTGCATTTTTAATTGATGCATACTGGGAGTCTTGTGCAACTGTGCTGAAGTGGTAGAAGCATTACAACTGTATTGTGGCTCAAGTGTACAAGTCCTCCTAATATTTCTTACACAAAGTTTGCTGTACCTGTTCGTTTCTGCTGACAGAACAGTCATCCATGAAGTAATAAATGGTACATATCTGAGATTGTGAAACACAAAGGGTAGGATCTGGGAAACCTGAGGCATACTGTATCCTGTGCCCTCTCGAGGAGATTATCCACTGGGACGTGTTTGGATGTGACAATTTAAAAGCTGACAAATCCAGAGTATGGGAAACTGTCCTTTTGACCATTCACTGATAAGATTACTGTGGTAATCATGATGAGCTTTCTGAGTTTTGAAATAGCTGTCATGAGGCTCATTGAACATAGTTCCAGTGGGATGAAATGCCATTTTAAGGGAAGGTGTGGAGCAGCATAAGAAACCATTGCAGATTTGGATAGTAACACTCCTCCTTCCTTGCCTGGGAGACAACTCTCCCAATAATAGAATACTCTGCAGAATCAAAGGGAAGTGTAGTGTATAAGAAATGCAGGACAAGGTTTTTTCAGTATCAGGTAATGTAGAGCTGGGCGAGTTACTCAAAATGTCTTTATTGCCATCTCCTCCTCATTTCTGACAAGTTAACTGAAACAACCAAAGACTTTCATGTATCAAACAAGTTCTAAGTCTACTGCAAAGGAAGACAATACTTTGAAGCGCTGTACACATCTTAAACTGCTTAAAGCAGGCTTTCTTCCCAAAGTAAATGACCCATGCTGAGTTCTGTGCTGCTACAATTAGGCTTCTTCCACTCATAATTAGCTCAAGTATTCCTATTCAGCACAGACATAAGGATTCTGGACATGTATCTCATCAGATCACACAGGCTCGATTATACAAGTCTCTAATTTAGGATGTAAACTCTTGAGGGTGGAGGCCCTACTTACAAAGCACACACCATACTGCCAGTACAATTTGCAAATATAAATTCGTAAAACAGTAACAAGTCCAAACACATCTTATTTTGAACGCACATAATTTTAACAAATTTTGCATTACCTTGTCTTTCGGTTTCTACAATATTCTGTTTTTTAGCTGTGATAAATGTTTTTGTACCACTCCCACTCATCCACAGTGTGTTTGCAGTGTAACTGTACCACATCTAGTGCTAAGTTGGGCTGCCGTCAAGAGACACCTCCCCTCACCCTCTGTCACCTCTGCGTCCCCTTCCCCAGCTACATATTTACACTTGCAGGTGTCTGCACAACACAGCTTTCTCACTTTCCTTGTTCTTCACCGGTTATCAAAATGGCGATGCCAGTTTCCGTGGTCTTTTTATTAGATTTTTCACCGAGTGTTTCTGTGCTTGCTCTCATGCTGCTCCTTATACTTGGAATTATCTAAACACATTTACAAAACCATTTCATTGTTTTCTTTCAGATCCTCCCTTGAAACACTCCCTTCCCATGATGTATGCTAAAATCCTGACAATAACTGTTAGGGTTTTATGATGGGGCCCTGGCCCGTATCTTTTGATGAATATTCTTTTATTATTTCCTTGTTCTCCCCATATTTATTCCTATGTTCCCTTTTAGCCTTAGAATGTGCTTTCTTTGGTGCAAAGATCATCTTTTTGTTCTGTGTTTCATATACTGCCTGACCGAGAAGAGTTTCTAGACATTATATTACTGCTCTAAGTAGCCTGAATCTCATGGAGTATCTGCTAAAATAAGTAATTTTGTGAGTTTAAATAAACCATCTAGCTCTGAAACCTGAGCCATGTGTATTCTCTCTTTTTAGCAAATATAGTTGGGAACTGCAGCAACAATTTCATTGATCCAAACAAAGGCTAATCTGCCTTACAATTGTGCTTGGCTGTTAAAGAATAACCGTGCCTTAATCAATAGTTTTCAGTTACTTTATCTAAAGCATACACATTCATCACTAAAGAATGCTAGTCTCTCAGCCTCTTCTTAACTGAATCATAATTCTGAAAAGTTCTATTTTAGTTTAGGACCATCACAGATTCGTGTGAAAATCCCTCATATCATTTGGATGTAAAACAAAATGTAAAGGCATTCTGTAAACAGCTTAACTACTCATTGATAAATAAACGTCAGCCTCCTCATCGGCTGGGTCTCATGCCCAGGCCTCCACTGCTGGGTGCTATCATTTCGTGTATTCACAACACAATGCAATGGCTGTTGACTAAATTCACATGTTTTTTTCCTTTGTGAGTATTTACAATGTAAGGTTCAATATACCTAAAATATATATTGCTGTTGACAATATGAATGCTTATGTACTCATCAGTTATTTACACATGTTGCAGACCAACACGAGTGCATACAAATCCAGCTTGAATTACTCTGTTTTATCTAGAAAGGTAAAACAAATTAAGAAATAGTACACTACAGAAAAAGTATATAAGGAGTTAGGCGGGAGGGAGGTGAGAGAAGACAAGCTAAAGAAATACAATGGAAAAGGAGAGAGAAAAGAAAAATAGGTGAGCAAAATTCTTGGGGCAAACACAGTACTAAAGGTATGTAGATACACAAAGCAACAGAAAGCAAAAAAAAAAAAATCACATTCCAGCCATCAACTTTTGAGTGTGTTTTGCATTCCTGTTTTGGGTTTGCGTGGCAAGGTTTTGGTAGCAGGGGGGCTACAGGGGTGGCTTCTGTAAGAAGCTGCTAGAAGCTTCCCCCATGTCTGACAGAGCCAATGCCAGCCGGCTCCGAGACAGACCTGCTGCTGGCCAAGGCTGAGTCCATCAGTGACAGGGGTAGTGCCTCTGGGAGAACGTATTTAAGTAGGGAAGAAAACACCTGCACAACTGCAGCTGGAGAGAGGAGTGAGACCATGAGAGCCCCAGCCCTGCAGAGCCCCAGGTGAGTGCAGAAGGAGGGGAGGAGATGCTCCAGGCGCTGGAGCAGAGATTCCCCGGCAGCCCGTGGGGAAGACCATGGTGAGGCAGGCTGTCCCCCTGCAGCCCAGGGAGGTCCACGGGGGAGCAGATCTCCACCTGCAGCCCGGGGAGGACCCCACGCCGGAGCAGGGGGATGCCCGAAGGAAGCTGGGACCCCGTGGGAAGCCCGCGCTGGAGCAGGTTTGCTGGCAGGACTTGTGACCCCATAGGGGACCCATGGTGGAGCAGGCTGTGCCTGAAGGACTGCAGCCCGGGGGAGGGACCCACGCTGAATCAGCTCAGGAAGAACATTACCCTACTCTGGTTTGATTGGCAATAAATTAAGTTGATTTTCCCCAAGTCGAGTCTGTTTTGCCCATGACAGTAATTGGTTGAGTGATCTCTCCCTGCCCTTATCTTGACCCATGAGCCTTTTGTTTTATTTTCTTTCCCCTGCCCAGCTGAGGAGGGGGGAGTGATAGAGCAGCTGTGTGGTGCTTAGTTGCTGGCTGGGGTTAAACCACAACAATTCCCTTCTTGTGATAACAGTATGTTAAGAAGCCTTCTCTTATTTTAAAATAAACATTCAATGTAGGCAAGCATTCCTACTTGTGCTCACATATGTAACTTCACGTGTATTCTCTCTGAACATATATTACATACTAAAGGCAACTATTTTATAGATTTTAGTAACATTAGGCCCCAAAGATAATGTAACCTTAGAGCAAATATTATGCAAATAACTGGCTCCTTATAGTAACTCTAAACAATATTAATCCTGAATATGAATAATTAAAAATATAGAATGTCTTATTAAAATCAAATGTTGTGGAAATTAAATAGAGTAGTTTCAAATAGCTCTTCTATTTAACCTACATAGGAAGACATTCATATTTCCTAGCTATCACATGCTTCCTAAGGGCTATATATTGAGCCTTTCCTTTTTGAAGATTAAGATTTTCCAATGAGTCATTTGGTTCATTGACCATTTAAAATAATAATTTATTGCCTGTGCTAATGGGTAAATTTGTATATACTTTTCTTCCTCATGGGCTACTAAAAAGCCCCTGTCAGAGATTAAGGAAAACCCAAGACAAATACTAGAAAATCTTTACCTCAATTGAGTAATATTACAAAAACACTTGTATAAAATTTAGCATTTCCGCACTGAGACATCTTGTGGTGTATAAGACATACTGCAGTTAATAAAAATGAAACTATCTGATTGTAAATTCAAATGGTGACAACATGAGCTTGAGAACTCTCTATTCTGAGAGGTTTAAACCACACAGCTAAAAATCTTGTACATCACTTTTTCAAACAAAAACCAGGTAATTACAGCATTGATGGGACTTATTTTCAGACATTAAGTATTCAAAAACCTGATAGTAACAATTTGTTAAATTAAAATTTCTGTACTTTAGGTAAAATCCACATCTGTTTTCATTCCACATTAAGATGGATGTTTCAAAAGTACGGTATTTTGTGGATGTTGTGGTTTAACCCCAGCCAGCAACTAAACACAATGCAGCCGCTCCTTCACTGCCCCCCACCCAGTGGGATGGGGGAGAGAATCGGAAAGAAAAAGGTAAAACTCGTGGGTTGAGATAAGAACAGTTTAATAGAACAGAAAGGAAGAAACTAATAACAATAATAATAACAATAATAAAATGACAATAATAATAAAAGGATTGGAATACACAAACCAAGTGATGCACAATTGCTCACCACTTGCTGACCAATGCCCAGTTAGTTCCCGAGCAGCGATCCCCCCAGGCCAACTCCCCCTGGGTTTATATACTGGGCATGACTTAACATGGTATGGAATATCCCTTTGGCCAGTTTGGGTCAGCTGTCCTGGCTGTGTCCCCTCCCAGCTTCTTGTGTCCCTCCAGCCTTCTTGCTGGCTGGGCATCAGAAGCTGAAAAATATTTGGCTTAGCATAAACATTACTCAGCAACAACTGAAAACATCAGTGTGTTATCAACATTCTTCTCATACTGAATCCAAGACATAACACTATACCAGCTACTAGAAAAAAAATTAACTCTATCCCAGCTGAAACTAGGACAGTGGAACAGAAATTTCATAACAGTGAGCGATGTCCAAACTGCTGTTTCTTCAAAGAAGTGTGTCAAAATAAAGAAATGCTTTTACTTTAACGTTGTATTTATCTGGTCAAAAAAAATGCTGGTTTGAGTCACTTAAAAAGTAAATATTCCAATTCAACTTGAACCTCTATGGAATTAAATATTTTTTAAAAACTATCAGAAGAGTTCTCTAAAGATAAATTATTTTGAAAAAAATATTTGACAGATTTCTCTGATGAAAGCTTAATTCTTATTATTCTGTTCATATGTACTTCAGTTTTTGATTTAAAAAAAGACAAAAATTTTCTAGATGAGGGATAGTTAAATGAGTACTTGTAGCTCCTCTGCTAAAATTGTTTACCTAATAAATACAAACAGTATCACACACTGAAGAAATACCTCACTGTGAAGAAGGTACCACAGCAGTACAGCCTCTGACCTCAACTTTTTCTTTTTTGGATCACCTCCTCCTTTCGCAGCATTTCCAACCCACTGCGTTGACTGTACCACCAGAGACGAAAAGAGGAGGAACAACAGTGCCAAGCTGCCAGAACTGCCTCTGCAACAGGGAGACCCTCCGTATGTGACTATTGACATCAGTACCACAAGACCTCCCTCTGTATGTTTTTTCTTCTGCTTTGGAGGTCTTGGTATTACCAGCCTCACTAACTGTAATTAAAACCCCATTAAGCATGTTAGCAATGTAATTCAAATATACAACAAATTGTATTAAGTTTTTCATACTTCCTTCACAGGGTTCTGATTTATTTACAGCATATAAATGCTGAGAGGATTAAAAGCTGTGTTTATATCTCATGGGAATCCCTTCTGCAATCTGCTCTATAGAAGGAATAGTGATTTTCATATCATGGATAGCCTAAGATGAATAATGAGCCATGGTTAACAAAACAACAAGCCTGACATTTACTTGAGACATCTTCTGAAGTTAATGAGAATTGAACATAACTCTGGAAAAAACTTGGTATAATATTTGTATAATACTTGACTGTTAAGTCAGTGGTCCGGGGTACTATTTCACATTAGTAACTTCAGGATTAATTCTGTAATGGCACTCATCCTGACCTGCTCCCCTTCTGACAGTAGCCAAACTTACCTCCCCAGCAAGAGAATCCTTGTGCTGTCACGCTCATGGCGGTGCACCTCCAAGTTGTGAACAGATGTTATGGTAGGTTCTCAAGGGAAGCAACTGCCACCAGCGTGGGAATCACCCATTCTTTCCCTCCTTTTCCTATCTCTTGGTTGTAGCCTTTGGTTTACACTAGGGGGAAAAAAACAAGCAGACAATAGTAATTTCAACATTCCGTAAGCATAACCCAGTAATATAGATGTCCAAAGCTTAACAACCCGTTAGTGTGTGACACATGCTCTTGATTAAAGTGTGCTCCAGTCAGCACTAACAGCATCATAAGCAGGAACAATCAATAGCAGGTTGAGTGGATCCAAATGAAAACTAGCTCATTACTATGGGAAGCTTACTATGGGGGACCATGCGCTGCACTGGAGAGGAGCCCAGGGAGGGCAGCGTGTCTGGGGACCCCCTTGCTTCTCTTCCAGACTGGCCACAGGGAGAGTTTTTCCTTCTCCCTCTTTCTCTCTGTCCTTTTGCTTTTTGTTTTTACCAAAAAGCAATTTTTACCATTAGAGTGAAATGTACACTATCAGCTATGTCTCAAGAGTAAATCTTTAGACAGGTAGGTCTGTCTCAACATCTTCTGTGCAACAGATGGGAATGCAAGCCAGCTTTATATCAGTTTTCTACTTCCTAGGTTGCGGGTGAGTGTTGTGTTACTCACATCCACTCAAATGTATTAGACTTCAAAAAATACTCTGTCGGTCATTACAGCATCCAGGATAGCCAGACTGCCGTTCTCCCAGTCTGACTTCACTCCTCAACAGTTTCACCCCTGCCCCGTTCCCTTCTCCTTGCCGGCAGCGTTATTCTCCTGCAGGAACACTACAAAATCCCATCGTATCTGTCTCACGGGCTCAGACTATCACAATGCAAAAAGGACAAAAGTTACTCCATAGTTTATTCAATTATAATTATGTGTTCCTAAACTGGAATTGCCATTGAAGTTAATTTTTTTTTCACATTAAGTTGGTAGTGATTTATAAGAGCCCTGAACACCAGTTCATAACTAAAAGGAGATTTTAATATAAAAAGAAGTAATGAACATTAAAAGAAATGGTTGATCTAGGTCATCTGACAGAGGCATAGAGTTCCTGAAGCTACTAAAACGCTATATATTTCAGGAAAATTATGTGGCCATTATTTCCCCTCAAAAGAAAAGCTGAAACAGAAATATTGCCCTTTATCAGACATCAGAAAATCAAGGAGAGCTCAGTCAGAAATCCTTATGAGAATGGGCCTCGTTAGTGGTGCTGCTCAAAAGTACTCATTTTCTTTATTACAGTGTAACAAAGAGATATGCATACTTAGGGTATTTTCACGTCTCTACTCAATATCAAGCCTTCATCCTTTCGAAATTCCTTATTCAGTTATGTATTCTAGTTTCCTTGCAAAATTAGCCTGAAACACAGCATTGACAATAGCAATCTGCATCTGGACATTTACATTTTTGTTGCATAAAAGATGCATCTTGGATTTGATGCCATTTTATATGCTAAATTCTGCTTACTGGCAGTGTTAACAGCCAGAAATAAGACAGCTTATATTTCAGATGCTCCCGTAAATGTCTCTAGCTTTGTGATCCTATTAGTGTTTCTGTATACAATGTGAAACACATATTACCTAACACTTCATACTAGCATTTAATTATCTAAGAATATTGTATATATTAGTTTTTAAAATATAGCTCTGAGGATCATCCTCCCACTTGAAAAGCTGAGGAACTAAGGATATGAGGGCAAATGACTTCCCCTTCTGCAGACAGTCAAGTGGAACAGAATCCAGAACACTGGAGTTCCCAGGCCTGCCAGCAGATACTAAGTTTTCCTTTCCTTCTAGAAACATTATGGAACTCACCTAAAACAAGCAGCTGCAACAGAGAAGTTTTCTGTCACTGTCTTACCATCAGCAGTGCTACCAGAGGATGACTTTGTTCTAGAGACTTCTTAAGAAGGCATTTTTTTTAGCATGGAAACAATATATGCCTGAATCTTTCACGGAACACTGACACAGCTCATTTCACTAACCATTTCCTCACTTTTTATCTCAAATGAAATTTTCTTCCCTTGCCTTTATTAGGAAATTGTTCTGTTTGAAAGGTAGAGCAGCTATGACAAAGGCAGGAAAGCGCAGCTCCACAATCTGCTGATTCATGATTTATTCCTGCTCTTGGGCTATTTGCAGCTGATGGATTTTGTGATCAACTCCAGCTCTGGTACCAAGAAACGGTTTTGGCAATGGTCATTTCACGATCTACAAATTTGTCTGCAAAAGGTCTGACCTAGTGCATTAAAAACTGAACATATAGAGGCTGAAGTGTAGAAAACATCACCAATGTAAATTAAAAGCAATCCCCAAATCAAAGCTTGTATTAAATAAAAAGTTATATTAAAACAGAGTAACTGACATCAGAAGTAGGATCATGTACTATTTCAGAGATAGCTTTGAACCTGTGATCATAAATTTTAACAGGACTGCCTCCTGCTTAGTGTTTGCAGTCATGTGGGAGCCCTAAGTTTATTTTCTAATAGCAGGAGCAGATGTTCAGCTGATGTGAATCAGCAAACGGCCACTGAAGCCAGAGGAACTACTTTTAATTTGCACCATCTGGGGATCTGTTTTGCAGTCTCTCCTTTTGAAGAAACAGAATATTGTGCATTATCTTATAACTAATCACACAGTAGCTTCCAAAAAATGAAAAATACCTAGAGCCTTTAACTAGAAAAAAGTGCTCATTATATGGTGTTTCAAATTGAAAAAGGCCTTGTGGGAGGAGATCCTCAAGGTATCTGTAATACTCAGGCTGTAAGTAAGCACAGGAAAGCAAGTCCGGCAAGGGACAGTGTTAAATGAATGAGAGCACTAAAACTAAATTGGCCTAGTGACATCAACAGGCCTTTGGCTTCATTAACATCTGATATGGGCCGGCACTGAAACCAAGATCAAGAACATCTCTCAGTAATTTTAGTGTCTTGTACAACATGATTAAAGTGTTATAAATGGAAAGGCATTGAATCCTACTACGTTTTGGACATTTTAGGATATTTTAGGCTGATTTTCTTTTTCAGTTCTGTGCAGATCATTACTCTGAGAAACTATGATGCTAGAAAGTGAGTTTTTAAGTACCACTCCAACTAAAGAGCATTTTTTTCTAAGTATACTTTTTTTTTTTCCTAAATACAAAAAGCTAAAATATAGTGTAATCGGTAGTTCTAAATTGACACAGAAAAATAAAGGGGACACATGCACAGGAACTCTACAGCTTTTGAATACAACAGAAGCGTCCCACTGCACAACAGAATGACCCCTGAGTGACAGAGTGAATGTAGCCAAAAGGTAGGAGAGCTGTTTAAGCATTTGTGTTCCAAATCTTTTTTTTCCTACTGTCATCCAAAGGACTTCAGCCAACTTTCATCAAAAAACAACTTTAAACCAATAGGTTAGGGTAACAATTTGAAAAACAAGTTGAAAAACTAGCTGAAATTATTGCATATCTTTTTTTTTTTTAAGTGAGGAGGGAAGCAGGGCAGAAGGCTGGATATAATTTAAGAGTTAATAATTCATTCAGTATTAATATGTCTTTCTAGCTCAAAACAGATGATGTGCATCCACGCCAGATGTATCGTCAATGCATGGTCCATCATACTGCTGATTTCACATGCCTCTAGACAACAGAAAGAGTAAAGGAAATGTCAGCAGTGGTAGCAGGATTTGTTGTAGATGCTGCAGATACTCAGTGTACAGCCTTTTATTACAAAATGGCATACAACTGGGGCAAAGCATACTTGAGCAACTAATTAAGAATCAGCTAACAAAGCAATTGCTCAGGAACGAATTTCAACTTTGTGTGAACATTTTCTGAGAGAGAAAAAATTACAGTCTGGCTCAAGTAGTTCAAATGGGTAGAGTAAGAAAACAGCAGAAGAGAATATAGAGGCTCAGGCAAAATCAAGCACTGTACTAAAAGGCGACATCCTAGAGGTAGTAGCTGCTTAATGGCACATCTAAAAAAATTATTCTATCACAGTGACATAAGAGAAGACTAAATGCAAAAATAGCGTTCAGAGAGTAGAAATCAAATTTTCTCCTAAATCTAACCTTAAAAAATGTGCTGTCTTTTGCAAAAAGTATGTCTTTGAGTTATCTCCCCTGAAAGCAGCTTGTGGTTGTTACTTCAGCGGGGGAAGTCTGAACTGCAAGCGTGGCATCTGCTGCTCACGACCTCTTGCCGCATGGTGTGGGGTTTGCGCTGGCTCCTGCTAAGGGTTCTGTGCTGACTTGCCTCTGGGATTGTTATGCCTCCACCTGCCCGCTCCTTCAGCAGAAAAACTCTGTCAGCACCTCTAGCTCTTTCTAGAAAAGGCTTTTCATGCTAAGGAGCTACAGCAGAGCACTCCAGGGAAAAGTGAAAACGATGCAAAAAAGCTGGAGTTGCTTAATGGAGCCTGAGAAAACCATGGTGCTTTACTTGGATTGGTCCTGTTCAATCTTCCATAGGTTACTTGTTGTAATAATGTCCCTTTTAAAATATAGTCCCTATTCTGTGAAGCTCAATTTTGTATATTTATTATTTGTGTGATAGTTTTTTATGTCTTTTTCACCTGGTGCAATATTCACAGCTGACCCCAGTTTAAGTTTAGGTATTATTTGATATGGCTGTTTCAATGTCCAGCAAGTAACAGTTGGATTCCAGACTTGGAGACGCTCTGTGTAAAATGAAAACAAATAGCTGTGTTTGCATACCAGATGAAAGATTATCATAAAACAACCTACCAGCAGTCTAGTGGTCTACTTTTTTGTTAATACTAGCTATTCTATTTTTATAAACCCTAGGATTAATGAGAATTTTTCTATGTGCAACACAAATCTTCTCAGCTTTACATAATATTTTGTTTCTTATACTAGGGAGATAGGTTTACTTGCTATGAAAAGCCATCTGCAGTAACTCATTTTACCTGAATGTATGTTTAGGGCAAAAAATATTAGTAAAAGATTTCAGATCAGTTTACATTATTACTTGAAAGAGACTTTCAAGATAACTTGATAATTACACATTTTCTAACTGCATAATGAAGTGCAAAGTTCACAAATTATAAACATGTTACCTGTTTGTAAATATAAACTATTTGTAACATAAATCTATCTGGCTGTGTATACATATATGGAAGGGACAACAGTAGCTAAAAGCCATTTCAAACATACATATTCTGCCTTTTTTCTTTTTTTTTTTTTTTTTCTTTTTTCAGCGGTTCAAATGATCTCTGAAATCAGAATGGCCTCTCTATGATGTAGCTGCTTGGCAAGCCAGAATTTTCATATGACTGAGCACAATACCCACACAGCATATCCTCTGTGTCAGAAACTTTGAAAAGTGACAAAATTGGCTCCTTGCATCAGCTGGAAACTTCTGTAGTGGAGAAAAATCCCTCCTTGCCAAATGGTATCTCCTTTCTAGCACCTATACATTGCCAGACAGCTCAAATCCTACACAAATTATAACCAACCTCAAGCTACTCTAACTTTATGTTCAGGTGCCAGGAGCAAATAATTTAGAACCACTCCTTAATGAGAGGTTAAGGCAGCTCTCGGTATCTTTCCTGTTATTGCTTGAAGGATCGGAAGGTGAGCAGAACCTAATTCACATCTTTATATTTGCATTACTATTATTTTCCAATCTGAGAAATATGCAAAAATATAAAAAGATACAGAGCTTTGTAATATAGTATCACGTGAAGTTTGAACATTATCATACCAAGAAAATTTGCATTATATACATAATTTATTATGTTGTAGGCACCTACATTTAGCCAACACATATCCTTCTGGGAGAAACTAATTTAGAATCAAAATATCCATTTGTTTGTTGTTGTTTTTTTAAAGACAGCCCAATGCCACGAGATCAAGAATTCAGAAGGGAACTGGTCTATTCTTCAAAATTGGCCTTCTGAGTGCTGGGAGATTTGCACCGCAGATCTGAGGTAAAATCAAACCAATACAAAAATAACATGGTAATTGTTCCTCTGAGAGCTAAACAGATTAATTAGACTACAGTTAAACAAAATGCACTTGATTAATCTCTGATTATGTCTTCACTGAAGTCACACTATAAATTATTCTTCAGATGATACCAGACCAAAAATACAGATCGAAGACCATTGAAGGATAGTCTTCCTCCAAACGTACATAATTTAGTAAGAGCGAAACATGTTCTTGTGTTTCATATGAAGGTACACAGTAAGAAAACTATGCATGCCAGAATGGTATGTTAGATCTGATGATGCACCAATGTGATTTTAAAACAGGTCTGGATTTGAAGGAAGATTCTTCGAGGTGATTCTCTGTTATTTTCAAATGGTTACTCATAAAATAACATGATTATCGCTCAGTCCCTTGTCTCTGTCAATCTTTTGCCAAGAACACAGAGGGAAGGTCAACACAGGGATGACTTCATTAAAAGGTCATTGTTACTAGTTAGGGCATTGAGTCAGTTCTGGTCGCTAGAGAATGCGCTGGCTTTCCAATCCCATCTTTCCCAAACCACACCCTACGTAATCAGTCAGTGCTAAGCGTGGCGACAGTGGGAGGTGGTAGAGGTGGGATGAGCATGCATACGTTTGGGTTAGCAAAGACATGGGAAAGGTAGCTATGAAATGAGCAGTGATGGAGCAAAACGGTTTTTCTTTCCTTTCATAAACTTCTGGGGTGGGTCTTAGACACTGTGTATTTTTTACCTTCATAGCTTGACTAGTTATAATCTCAAGACATGGTCAGGAATGTAACACGCTAGTACCAATGTACTAGAGTCCAATTTCATTATTAATAACTACATTCTGCTGAGACAGAGCCTCAGTTGTGCTTTAAGAGACTGATTCACAAAGAAACCTTTTGGGGCCCACAAAATTTTGGAATTCATTCTGCAAAAATGTTTCTCAGGAACACTAAAATTATTCCTCAAAGGAAGTGACACTACAACTAACCAGCACATTATTGATAGATCTGTAAAATATATTTAATTTTGAGACCAATGACTTATGCCATTATGTAATAGTAACTTTTCAATACTTTATATTTTCAGATAAAATTGCAAGGCAATTTTACTTGTTAAAATTCTCATATTTCCTCCAATCAGTGCATAATTTCCTCAGAAGGAGCTGAACTTTAAATGTACAACTAGATGAGCCAGTCGGAATAACAGATTCATAGTGCTGTGTCCTGAATTTTCACATCTTTTGTAATAGTTATTAGTTAAACTTTTGTTATTTTTAGGTATCTCTTTCTGGATTTCATACCCTTATTATGTAAAAAGCTGTGGTTCAGCAAAAACAATTAGAGCATGGTTGCCAGTATAATACTATTTCCATCATATCAACTACATGATGACAATAGGTATGTTCAGCTAAGGCAATTTCTAAGATGACAGAGAATAAAAACTACGAAGGATTTTGCACGTCCCTGTGAAACATACAACACAATCTTTAATCACAAAAGGAAGCAGTGTTAAAATATGCCTGAAAATTAAATCAAAAGTAGGGATTTTTACTTCAGTTAATTCAAACCATTCAGACGTAAATACAGGGTTATAAAATAAACTCAACGTGACAAAAGCCATAGCAAACATAAGATATTTCCAATTTGCTAACGCAAAATATTTTACCTGCTGATCATCTCCTTAAACAGTAAGTGCAGAAGCTAAAAGCAATGAGAAACTACCTGTCAATTCTATTCAACTGATTTAAAATTAAATGATAGAATTTCGTGTCTCCCAGACTTCACACATTTCTACTTTTTACATATTTTAATATTTTTCTTGTTTCTTTACTAAAGGCTTCCTTCTGAAATGACAGCATCAATTTGAAATACATTAATTTTGAAATGTGTATGGTGTTGGGATGGTTGTACTTTTATAATATCCTGTTTTCTTAAGGCAGCTGTGCTGTGATACCAACCAAAATAAATAAGAGCACTGGCTAAAGAGATGCTCTTTTTTTCTGTTTCTCTATGTAGGCTTCTAAACCATTGTCAAATGGACAAACTGCATTATTTTTTAAAATGTAAATAGCCATGTCAAGAAAATGTCTTTTTTGTATATCCAGACTGCAATGTGAAAGGTTTGCTGTACCTACACCAGCTTTGAACAAAATGTCTTACATATTGGTAGGCAAGTAGCTATGCCTATATGGAATACCATCAGGACTAATTAACCCTGACTAATTTACCCTACTCATATTGCTGTGACATTGCCACTACATTTACGCAACAGATGTGGCTGTGGTGACTCAGACTTCTGTCACTTTCAGTCTTGACGAGAACCCTTTCTATCAAGAAAGAAGCCTCATCCCCTGAGAAATCTCCCGGAGATAAAACACACAGTAGCTTGTAGTCCGAAAGATCACCATCTTTGTGTTTTCACAAAGAACTAAATCAAGTTCTCTTTTCTGATAGTCATAAGTCTCTGAGCAACTTAGTTTACACACTTGGGAGACTGCCATCTCCCATCTTAGATTTGACTTTTCTCAACAAGTATCATGGAAAATCATAAGGCTGCTGATGAAATGAGCTCTACCAACATGCAGGACTTAACAGAGAGGAATCCTCACAACCCCTGACTTAGTTTTCCAATCATTAACAATGAGTACAAACTACATGCAGGATCAGGGAAGTATACATTCCGGTGAGTGCTTCTAGTTATGTGCAGAGGTACTACCTTCTGGATCGAGTTATAGAAGTAGGAAAAAATTTACCATTCTCTCTGCTCTGAAAGTGTATCTATCTATTTCTCTCAATACTCTTTACCACATTTCAATAAAAATTATCCAGGTTAGCTTAAACAGTTTGGATAGCAGCTTTTTTTTCTAATATTCTGGAAGACTGGAAGGAACGGGTATTACTCTGAGCCTATTTTCCTCACAAGTTAAAGCTGTCCCAAATGTCACAGGCATTACCAAGTGAGCTCTGAGAAGAAAAAACACTGGATATTTTGTAAATAAACCACTTTGTTTTCCTGGCAATTGTTGATCTTTCTACCTTTCCAGAAACCTGCAGTCTGATCACCTGCATGACAGAAAAGCTATGGAATTGGGAGATATCTTTTGTATTTCTGAAGAGTCACAGTCAAGAGGCAATAGCTTATCAGATGTGAGTTCCTGATAAATAATTTTTTATAGTTAGGATTTACTTGAATGAAGACAGGGACATACTCTGATAGCCACAGTATTTGGTGTAAACAAAATGTCTCGGTCTATATTCAAATAAAGCACATGCATGCAATTTTCATGGCATCATTCCCTTTGCTGGTATGTCAATGCAAATTCAGGAATGACTTTTTGCAGCTCACCACAGTTTGCATAACACATAGGTAACGTTGCTTGTTATAAAGCACCCTGGAAGGAAGCTTTAAGTCCCAGAAGGGAGTTTACAAACATAGGTAACACTGATGACTATACTCAAACATGAGAAGCCTATGTGGTGAAAGCTCGTAATTAGTTTGGTAACAGTGTCCACCTACATCACCTGACAATGAGTTACAGCAGTTATTACTGGCCAAAATCCACTGCCACTAAAGCTGAGTGCCATCATCAAACTGGTAGGACGTTGGCCTGTAAAAAATTCTGAGATTGCAGAGTCCAAAAGATGACAGCAATGTATTTTGGGCCCAAATAAGCCAATATGGCCTCTTTTCATGATGCTAAGAAACTAGAAAGATCCACAAAATCTGATCTTACTGAAAAATAATGTTGCTCCCAATGCTGACCATCCCTATCAGAAATATTCTCACCAAGCCTTGCTTGCGAACTTGGTCCACAGCTGCTGTGCAGCATAAATGAGCACATTGCCCAATACGGTGGAATCCTGCAGACACGTCTGTGTATAGATGTTAATTCTTGAGGAGAGTTTACTCATCGTCTCCAAAGAGGCTGCCAAAATACCTGCTGCTGTATCCTGTGCCTTACTTCCATTTTCTTTCCAGAATCAGCTGTGCTTAGGGCCAAAGTCTAGTAAAGAAAAGTGGTTTGGAGTAAAATCTGGACCGTGCCAAACGCGACAGCTGCAGTGGCTCCTTTTGCTGAGTCTTTGCCAAGTACTTTTGTGAAAACTTCATAGGCATGACAGTGCTGAGCACCGGTGCGCTGCCGGGCCGCCGCCCCTCTCCTCTCCCCTCAGGTAGCTCGGGGAGCCGGGCACCCCTTTCCTGCGGCCACAAGTGGAACAGTTTTATTTAAAAAATAAAGAAAAACAACCTTTATTTTGGGTTTGTTTTTTTTTTTAAGCTGGCATTAAAGTGGCGCGGGGCGAGGCGATGCGATGCCTCCGGTCCCCCGAGGGGAGCGAACGCAAAGTCGAGTGGGGGGAAGGACAGGTCGCTGTCGTCTTTCGCTTCGCCTGAGAAAACGGCGAGCATCAGGCGGGCACGGCCGCTCCGCCTCCCGGCCCGGAAAAAAAAAAAAAAAAAAGCCACCCAAAATGGCGGCGGCTGCTGAGGGGACCGGCCGAAACACCTCGAAGGGTTCCCCTCCCCCCACCCAACCAGCCCGCGCGCGCGCGCGCGCCGTCACCGCCCGCGTCACGTCCCCGCGGCAGCTCCCTCCCCCCTCCACCTCCCTTCTGCCTTATTGGCCCCCGGGCTGAGGCACCGCGACCAATCGGCGGGCGAGGCCGGCCGGCCCAAAGCGAGGCTTGCCCCCTCTTTTCCCCTCCCCTCCCCTCCCCCCCCCCGCGCTCGCGCCGTTCCTCGCTACCGGCACGTTCGGCCGCCGAGCAGCCGTGGGGGGGGCGGCGGCGGCGGCAACGGCAACGGGGCAGCGCCGCCCCGAGCTAGGCCGGACAGCGGCAGCGGCGTCTCCTCGCCTTCCCTTTGCCCTCGCTTCGCCGACGCGGGCCTCAGCGCAGCGGGCCTTGAAGGCGTGAGCGCGGGGCTCGGCGGCCGTTCAGCGGCGCCGGGTAAAGGGGGATCCCGGCGGGCTCGGGCAGGGGCACGGGCCCGGGAGCGGGGCGGAGGAGCCGGCGCCCCGTCCCGTGTCCCCCCCCCCCTTCCCCCTTCCCCCTTCCCCTTTTCCCCTTCTCCCCGCCATGGCCGACAACGAGAAACTGGACAACCAGCGGCTGAAGAACTTCAAGAACAAAGGCCGCGACCTGGAGGTAACCGCCGCGGCGCCTTGCGGGAGGGGCCGGCCGGTCATGGCGGCGGGCGGGAGGGAGGGAGGGCGGAGGAGGGGGGGGTTGGAACCGCCGCCCGTGTGGCGTCTTTTCCTTAATCCGCCGGCGAGGGGGGCCCGCGGCGGGGCCGCGGCCTGCGCTGCCCGCCCCGCCGAGAGGCGGGAGCGTCGTTCCCCGCCGCCCAGCTGAGGGGAAGGGAAAGAAGGAGAAGGGGAGGCCGGGCGCGGCCGGGCCGTTGGGCGCCGCGCGGAGGCGGGAGCGCCGCGGCTGAGGGGGGCAACGGCCGCCGCCGCCGCCTGCCCGGCCCCCGGGGGAGGAAGAGGAGGAGGAAGGGGGCGAGGCGGCGGCTTCCCTTCCCTCCCCTCCCATCCCATCCCCCGCGGGGCCGGCCTGGCGTGGAGGGCGCTTGTTTGGCGTAGTTTGGGTGCGAGGCGTTCCGCTGGGGTTGGAGGGGTTGTTGGCCTGGGTGTTTCTGCCGCCTGCGACGGCCGTCCTGGTTCGGTACGGCGCTTCCCTTAAGGTCTCGGTGGCACTTAATAATCGCTCTTTGCGCTGAGCAGCCCCTAAAAAAGCCTGAGTCAGGGATTAGGGCCCAGCTGGGTGGTGTGCTGCGTGTCTCCGTAAGATACTCGAGTCAGTAAAGGAATTGATTGTTGCCTGCCCCTTACGGTGAAGATTATTATCAAAAAACTCACTTTAAAAAAAAAATACCACAAAGCAGGGCAAATATTACTATTTTACTGTTAGTTGAGTGTGGGAACAGCTGTGGCTCCGTAGTATAGAGCCTCTAAACTTTTTGGTGGCTGGATTGCCACATATGTTATTTGAGCTGTGAAGGTGCTTCCTCAACGCAGCAGAAGAGATAATTAGGGTAGGATTTCCTTAGTAAATATTCAAATTTTAAAATTAGGTATCAATCCTCACCCATGAACGCTTGGCCAGGAATGCCGATTGGCCAAACCTGTGCATCGTAATATTGTCAGTGTAGGATTCCCATCAAGAAATGGGTTTGGGCATTCTCGTTTCTGCTTTTTGCTAGCCTCAATATGTGTCCCTGTGAGGAGCACAGCAAGTCTAGTCCTTCACGTGAAGACAATTGTACAGTATTTCTTTTTCAGAAGTAAAAGATGCGTTTGTGTTGCTGTCATTCATTAAAACATCTGCCAAGTTTCCCATTTGGGTAATTCAGAAGTCAATAACACCTCGATTTTTAACTTCCCCAAGTATATTGATAAAACAGTTTATTATTGGGTTATGTACAAAGTTTGGTGATGCCAAAAATGTTGGAAGTGGGAATAATTACTGCAGTCATTGCTCTGTTTGCTAATAGGGTTGTTAGCTTTGTTAGTAACTACTTGCCTTGGATGTTAATTTGTTTTTCTATAAATTGTTTTGTTATCGAAGAGACAACCATGCAAGAAAGGCATCTTTAGGAAGGCGCACAGTAAAATGTTTGCTATCATAGTAGAAAATGAAATTAATGGGAAAATACAGGTTGGAATTCATCTGCACTTTCTCTCTTTTGGTGCCTGCATAGCGAGTTTTAAGGTAAGTCAGCTAAAGCAGGGAAGGTGCAAGATGAACACATGCAAGTAAAAAGAACACGTGTGTGTATCAGGAAGCAGGTAACCTCCTCAGTTTTTTTTGAACTTGCTGATAAATTTAAATGGCCTTCTACACAGTGAAAAAAACACTGTTAGGCCATGTTAAATTTTAGATATTGACATCTATCCAACAAATCCTGGAACATATGCTTGGTACCTAAAATAACTACCGTGGATGGCTATTTTTTATACAATAGCTGAGGCTTATGGCTGTCGTTCTTGCTTATTAACTGCTTACACATCACATTTTTCATTAGTGTGAGAGATGTTGGTAATGTCCACTTATAGCCAAGTATCCTATGGTAGCAACAGTTGCTAATGAGTATTCAGTTAGTTCATAACACCTGTGTTCCTGTGCTGCTTTTAGCAGAAAGATGTCTATTTACTTCACATAGGAAGCCAACATTTGATCTTTATCTCTTCCCCTCCTCCTGCCTCCTTCACTCCTCCTCCTTTTTATCTCAGCTGAAATTGTGCATTTAGCCGTTGGTTTCTTTCACAAAACTGTGATCTTTTTTCTTTTCCATGACAGTTTACCTCCATTTGCCATCACCAAACAAATAAGCACTTATTCTAGTTTTGGCGAATCCCAAATCAATAGATACTTCTAGAGGCTATGAAGGGGTTGCCATGTTGCAAATTACAAACTTTTTAAAAATGATACGTGTTGGTCAGATCAGACTATTGACAGTTATATTGCTAGCAGTTGCTGTCACATTGTACTTGCCTTCCAGGTCTTGCGTCTTCACAGAAGGATATTGTATATCTTACAAAAGACAGGGAATTTCCTGCGTTTTGTCTCCCTAAAGTGCTAAGCGTATGTTTAGTTTTTTGGATACTTAATGAGTTAAAGTTGAACTTTCATTTTCCAGTCCATATCAGTGTGCTTCTAAAAATACAAAACCTGGCCTTGAAAAAGGAAAAAGAGAAAAAAACAAAACACACACACCTGTTTTACATAAGATGTTTAGCAAAATTCCTTCATATGCTTAAGCATTGGGTAAACGTGCATGCATGGACATGTTATGTTGTAAACAATTGCTGCCATGTGTTTTAAGATGACAGATTGGTGGCGACACTGGGAATAGAGGGATTCATTGTGACCAGAAATACAAAATACTTCCTCATCCTTTTTTCTTATTTATAGTACTGCTCAAATAAATACTCAATACAATAAACTTCTTAATATCAGAAGAGTTTGTGCTGTGAGAGCAATAATTTGTAGCTAATACTAAGGCATTATCTCTAGGTAGTGTTTAAGATTTCTAGTCTAGTATGTGCAGCGTTCTGTTAAGGTCTTCCAAGATTTAAGAGTTGTTAGAGCTGGGGGGGGGGGGGGGGGAATTAGTATTGTTACAGCACAAAAAGGAGCTAGCCTTACAGAACTGCAGTAGTGGTCAGGTTTTTTTTAACATCCAAAACCAAAATCTTAGTTAAACAAGAGCTTGTTTGGACTCTTATACAAAATTATGCAAATGCTCATCTACTAGGAAAGCTAGTTAAGGTAACTTTGTTTCATCTTGTGTCTTCAATGAGGAACAGGTTTTCCTTGGGCTTTTTTTTTTTTCTTGAATAAGAAAGGATGAGCTGTTTTTTCTGTTTTATTGTGGGTATGGCTGTGATGATACCCAATTTTCTTTCCAACATTTGTTTTTAATTGTAGTACCATAGACCTTGGAATCAAATATTAGATCTTTACTATACAAAGGCCAGGATAAGTGCAAATTGTTCATTGTGTCTGCAGTAGATGTAGTTTTATGAACAGTTTGGTTTTGAGTAGTTGCTGTTTAGTACTGCATGTTAGAGGTCTTGAGTATAGCTTTGCTTCTGGGAATGTTTGAAGAGAAGGTTTGGGGTGGTTTTTTGTTTGCTTTGTTTTGTTTACCAGGTGATTCAACATTTCATTTTCTGTTGGTGATTGTTGTTCAAATTTGCTGCAGTGTTCAAATTTGACTGATGTTTAGGTTTTTTTGAAATGAAATAAATATTTCATGCATGTTCTTTCTTTGGAAATACTGGAAGAAACTGATGAGTTTCTGCTGGCCTTTTCTTCCTTGACTTGCCTGTGTTGCTGGGCAAGAGATTAAGGATTGCTTAATAGTGCCAGCACAGGAGAAGTGTCAAATAAATATTTCTGTTCTGTAATTGACAGACACGTGATGTGAAATGATGATAATATTGTAATGCAGGGTACTTCAAAACTAATTTTGGAGCAGCCATTGAATCTAGATGTTTTAAGATCAGCAGTGTCAAGATTTTAAGAGTTGTCAATAGAGTTCACTGGACTTGCAATACTCACAATATTTGAGAACACCAAGGAAGCTTCAGGGGATTGAAGGATCGGTAGTGTTATGAGATGTACTGGATATTGCAGGTAATTAGATCGCAGGTAATTAGAAGCTTTTCAACCTTTTTGTGTATCCCACACAAAATAGTTTGCTTGGGATTCAAATATGGAGCAACTGAAGAAGAGCAGGAATTTCACTCACTGAGTTAGTTAAAAATAGGTTCTTTTAAGCTGACTTGTAGTTCTGTGGTGAAGATCATGCATTTTGTCATTTAAAAAATGTACCTAGATATTTGTTTGTATAAGGCATTTTATTTGGCATGCACAGCTTCAGGGAAAAAACTAGAATGACAGCATGTGCAATGTCATATTGATTTTTATTTATTTATTTGTAACTGAGAGTCCCATTATAATTCTGAAGGGGGAATAGTTGCTGAGATGCATTTTCTGGTGGTATCTTGTAGAGATTGTGCTGGCTTTAAAATCCCACAGCATTTTTATCAGTGATGTTGAGAGTAGACTTTATTGTTCCAGTTTGCAAATGAGCTATGGTTAGTATAGGAGGGAAATAACTGTTAGAGGAGGGCCTAAATCACTTGATTAAACTGAATGTGGAGAGTATGGGTTTTTACCAAATCCAAATATGAACGTGCATGTGTGTCTGAAGGGTTATTTCCTTGTTTTGTAGTTCAGTGCCTTTTATACCTGTGAAAGACAAGAGGAAGTTTCTTAGTCATTGCTGTGGTCGCTGCACTGGATGTTCTGGGTTGTAGACTAGTCTTCTCCAACTGTGGTCTGCAAACTGGGTGCTTTCTGAGTAGCTAGTCTAATGAGTAAGCAGTTTGTGCACAAGGCTGTAGTAAGTAGGGTTTTAAAAAGAAAATAATTGAAAATGCCATCCAGTTCACGAAGGATTTTGGGGTTAAATCATGGTGTGTGTTTCCACACATGCACCCCTCCCCCCCCCCCTTTTGTCTTTTGTTTGTTTTGTTTGTGTTTTGAATCATAGACCAGACTAGTGCTAGTGTGGCGTAGCAACTTCCTAGGAAGGAAAGGTGGCTCAAGCAGCTCTGTTTTAAAGCAGCTGTTGCCTTTGCA
Organism: Haliaeetus albicilla; assembly: GCF_947461875.1. Classification (NCBI taxonomy): domain Eukaryota; kingdom Metazoa; phylum Chordata; class Aves; order Accipitriformes; family Accipitridae; genus Haliaeetus; species Haliaeetus albicilla. Next base: position 41,509,823 of record NC_091491.1, read on the forward strand.
GTTCCACAACAGAAAGTGTGCCTTCGGATACCATTCACTAGAATGAGAGGAATAGGTAAAGTACTACCATTAGTTGCATGCTGTCAGACCTTCCTGTTGTAGGTGCATAAACAGAGCTACTTGAGTGAAATATTTTATAATAGCAAAAAAAAAAAAACAAACCCAAACAAACCCCACCCCACAAAACAGTAAAGGCCAGGCTATGTGCATGATACGGTCTGAGTTTGAGAAGCAGTGGTTCAGAGAAAAAAGTGGAAGAGGGATCGGGACACATTAGCTGAGCACAAGCTCCAGGTACATGCTAGTGTACTTGGAAAGGGCTAATAGATCTGAGCTGTTGCTGAGTGTGGAGCATAGAACATTTGTTATGTTTCTGGCATTGTTGTGAAAAACATGAGAATGTATCGGGATCCTTCAGGCATCAGCTAACACAAGATTTTAATGATAAGCTTGAAGGGTTCAGTAGTGACTAATGGTCAGAAAATAGCCCTTATGATAAAACTTAAGCTAAATATAATTGCAGAAAGGAGGATGGAGGGGTAGCAATCATAGGGTGACAGAAATAGATTTGATCATTTGATTTTTCAGTGTAGCAAATGAAGAACAGGATCCAATGACTGAAAGAGCCACGTGAATTCATGCTGAAGTGATGTGTGTTTTTAAATTGGAGCACTTTCCAATGATCATTCTGAATTCTATTTCTAGAAACTTTTAAGTTGAGATTGGTTTCCTGCTCACATTTGTGTTAGTGCAAGCTGAGAACTGATTCAGAGAAGTCTAATGATCAAGTCAAATGTTATATGGAAAGGAGAATCTAGCTTTACAATACCTCTTGCCAAGAAACTATTATACCTAGGTTTCTGCCCTTTGAGCTGTTTTCCAAAAGACAAGACAAGTTGATCTTGAGTCTGCTTGTCATTTTAGTTTCTCCAAAATATCTATTCCATTTCTAGGCTGAGATGATGCTGCTGTGAAACTCCTTGACAGAGCTAACTTCAGTTCTTATTTGTTGTGCATTTTCTCTTCCTAGGAGGAAGAACAGTGACAGCTTGACCAGTAATAACTAGTTTGTCAACTGACTACTGTTTACACAGAAAATTATTTTAGTGGGGCCCTATTTTGGAAAATTGTTCTTAAGAGTAACTTCATTGGTTGCTTGTCTTTCATGTGAAGGCTTTTGTGAGTCCAAGGTATGCAGGTCCTCTTCAGAAGCGGGCAGGAATTAAAACCAAGGGCCTGTCAGCTTATGTCTGGAGAGAGAACATTCATCTTGTTCCAGCAGAGGGGTGATGGACTTTCAGGATTTTTTTTAAAGCCTGATCAACTGCATGTATGGTTTTTTCAAGTAAAGAAACTTCTAAATGACGTGCCTGAGGCTTTTTTTCTTGGAGTATTTGTTTTGGTCCCACTCACTTCTCCCTATATCTGTCATACACACGCATGCACGCATATATGCTTGACCTGAAGGTGTGTTACCACCTGAGTCTGAATACATTTCTTTTTGGGCTCACTAGTAATTGTAACTATTACTTTTTAATATCCTTTACAGCTTAATGTCCCTTTATAGTTGGTGTTCTAGCAATTCAGTCTTCTACTCCTTGAAAATGTACGTTGGGTCTTGCTCTTGGTTAGCAACAGCTTTTCTGTGAGCAGCAGTAATGTCATTGTTGAAGTCTGGCAGGAATAATCCTTGCAGTACAGCGTTTTGATAGGTATGCTTATTTTGTTAGGTTTGCAGTAACAGTTGTGGATTGGGAGGGCGTTAACAGTCTTGTGAGATCATCAGGGGCTTGGTACAATTCTGCAAGCTTATTATGAGAGATTTTCGTCATTTTATTTTCTTCCTGAAAATGCCAGGTTAGTAGACTTTGGAGAAACTACACTGAGCACTACATTACAAGTAGAGAGCAAGAGCCTGTAGTAGATAAGTCAGTTGTAAAGTTGCAGCATCTTTCCGAAGCCTCTAAACGGTGGGTGGTATCCAGTAGTGTATCAGCTTCTCTGAGAAGGCAACAGCACTTTGAGCACAGATAAATGACTATTGAGTGCTGCTTGCCTTCAGCTCTGTTCTTCAGAGTTGCCATTCATCATTCAGGTGGGATACATGTCTTTGCTGGCGAATCCTAGCCTATGCTTTCCTGGGTTCAAATTATGTGATGCTGACAGGCAGACTGGACTTCAGCCTCTGCTTTTCAGTGTAGCTGCATGGTTAGTAATGGGTTGTGCTCTTTGCTGGTTTCTGGCTGATCAGCCGGTCTGGGTAGTGTAGCCCAGGCAGCCAAGTGTCTCTGCCTGAGGAATCGCCTGATTCCCCTGCTACTCTGAGGAAGTAAGAGATGTGAGTTCTTAATTAGGTGTGTAGATAGGCAGTTGTGCTTGACTTTGATTTTACAGTTTTCAAGTTTACTGATAGGCCTTTTCATAAAAGTGGCAGTTTTGGCTGTCTTGGGGTTTTTGACTTGTGCTCTCTCTATGTGTGTATGTTAAAAAACCCTTGAATGAAGAAAATGTTATAAATGTTGGGCAAACTTAGTATGCTATCTGATAGTTTGCCATGGTGTTTATGATGCTTTTGGCGGTGCTGTTTTATGCACAACTCCTTCCAGCGTTGCCCTTCAGGTGACACTTGTTTATTCCTGGATTCCCTATACCCTTTTTTCTTCAACATGAAGACCTAGGAGACTCTGGTTTACTCTGAAATAGTGCAGGCAGAAATAATAATTATCTCCACTTCTTGTTGGATTTCTACATTTATAATGAAAATTAAATCCTGTGTGTACAATTACTGCTTAAAGTGTATGAACTTACAAATAGTTGTGCAAGAACTTTTCAAATTACTTGGTCTAGATTCAGAACATAACGTACTTTGATTTTTGATTCTTTTCAGACTATGAGAAGACAAAGAAATGAAGTTGTTGTGGAGTTGAGAAAGGTGAGATGACCTAGCTTTGTTCTTACCAAATGGGATTTGGCTATGTTGGTATTTCGGTAAAATTTAAGAGTTTGTGTGGTCTTCTGTAGTCCACCAAGAAAGACGATTGTTAAACTATGTATTTGTCTTGACTAATTCTGTGAAGGTACTTTGGTTTAGAAGGAAGTTCTAAAAGTTACCATACCTGGTACTAGAAGTTCCAGGATTTTTGCCCTGAAGAACATAATTTTATTTGTAATCTATTGAAGGGAATTCTTGCTTCTCCAGCTAGGTTTTTAATTTTAAAAACTTATAAAGAGCTTCTGTTTTTTCCTTTGAAAATCAGGTGTTCCTGCTAATCCATAGGCAGAAGGTTATTTTCTTCTCAAAACAGCATAGTTCAACACACAAGTAAGAGTGGAAGAGTGTATGTGTGAAAATAACACTGTTTAGAATGGCTGGAAAACCAGTTCTTGAGAAAAGTAATCATAACTTCAATTATTTTACTTCTGGGGTGAACAGAAAACTAGCCTCTGGGAATTGCCTTGTCTTGTTACAAATAATGACAAATAGGTTGTAATGTCAGTGTTGATGGATGTGTGCACACAAAACTTCCATCAACAGTAGTTACTGCTGTAAATAAAGTTGGATGGAGGATTTTTCTAGGAAGCAGTGATTTCCAAAATGTGCTTCTCTGCAACCGTTTCCAACTTCTTAAGTGTTGGAAATTTTGACAGTATCAATGAAAGCATGTTTATGATGCTTGTTTAAAACAGAAGCTTCTCTTCCCTTCTTAACACCCCTCACACCCCCTAAATCAAAGTTTTAAAGGTATTACATCATTTTTCTCTTTAAGAACAAAAGAGATGAGCATCTTCTAAAGAGAAGAAATGTTCCTCATGAAGATATCTGTGAAGATTCTGATATAGATGGTGACTTTAGAGTGGTAAGAATTAACTCTTGAGCGTATTTTTTTTTATGTACTGGAAACGCATTTATAATTTCTAACTGTTTTGTGTCTGTTTTCTAGCAAAACACTTCTTTGGAGGCAATAGTACAGGTAAAAAAACCAAACTTAATTGTTCGAACATTCTTCATGTCATGGTGAACAAACATGTGAAAAGTCTAAATTCTTTTTCATTTTAGAATGCTTCAAGTGACAACCAGGGTATACAGTTAAGTGCTGTGCAGGCTGCAAGGTAAGAACATGCTTTTTTCAAATACACTATTTTTAGTCTTTATCGTGCTCTTAAATTCAGAAAATGTGTTCTAGCTTAACTAGAAAAAGTATGTCATTTACTGATCTTAAAAAAAGAAAACTTGATAAATAGAACTTGACAAAAAAAGATCAAAATACCTAGGTCTTGGAAGTAGTCAGGATTTTCATTATGTACACATAAATACTAGGATTTATCTTAGTGCAATACTTGATGCTTCTCACAAATAGAGTAAAATATATAATTAGCAGGACTATAAAGTCTTTAGCTTTAAGTACAGAAAGAACTGGCATAATCCTTTTTCTAGTTTTGTCATGGATTAGGCCACTAAAACCACTTTTTCCTTTAAGAGGAATTCTGCATAGTTGTATTCAAGAAGTGATCCCAGTTCAAGAAAAATCCTTATGAGCTTTGCTTGCATAGATTTAGTATTTAACTGCTGTTTCATCAGCTACTGGGCTTTTTTTTTGTTGTTGTTGTAGCAGAAAGCTACAACTTTCTATTTGTTTACTCTCTGTGGTCCAGGGAGTTGATTCAAGTGCAAGGGGAGACTTCCATATCAAAGAGAAGTCAGGTGAATTGGAAGTTACTTTGACTTTGGGGAGTTAATGTATTTGAAACTGATATGGGAAAGAACAACTTCTGTGCTGATTTCCACTGGGCAACTTGTCTTCATTCAAAAGTTTCTTCAGCTCAGGGTAGCGTCATGTAGAACACCCTATTTACTACAGCTGATCTGAACCAGGTTAGACTAAAGTACACTGAATTAAGCCTGACCTAAAATTAAATGGGAATGTTCATATGGATTTCTTACTATTGTAACTATTTTTTTAAATTGAAAACTGATTTAAAATTAAAGCAGTGCAGTTTACATTATTGGAAGGTATTAAAGTATATTTTAGAGATGAAAACAAATGCTTTTTCAGTCTTGGTTGAATCTGTGCCATCCTTTGGTCTCAAGCTGGAACAGGAGGGAAAAATTGTGCTCAAGTCTAACCCCCAAAACATACGACTGGAATATGAGGAACAGAAAACTGATTAGAATTGCTTAAGAAGCAGCAAAACTCAATCCCCCAAAGCCTTAAGTTTTATTTGATTCTTGTAGCAGAGTTCTCTACCTGTTTGAGCAGGTGGTTTGTGAATAGGCTGCACTATCATTGTTTTGTCACTGAACGAAAGAACAAAAATCAGTATTAAGATTCTGTAAGTATGCTTTTGTTCCTTAATTTTTATAAGCTTGTAGAAGTAAATTGTCTTAACTTCTAAAAGGCATCTCCTTTACTTAATTGTAAGTTGAAAATGCACATCTGATTATTGCAAGTGTCTTCACATGATCTGTGTTCAGATCCTTCCTGTTGCGGTTGCTTAGTTTTCTGAGGTATTTTGTTTTGCAGTTCTGGGTTTTCTTCATCTCCTCTTTCCCCATTTTGCCCCCTTTAACACACCAGTGGTATCTTTCAGGATGAAGCAGCAGTGGAAAGTTGATTTCTAGTTACTGTGTTCTGTCAAGCCTTTCACGTGTTTGTGAATAGGCTGGTATATGAAGAGATGACTGTATGTAATCTCTCTTCCCATTGCTAGTGCAAGTTTGGTGTGGCAGCCCAAGTTGTCCCCTCCAAGAAGCTTCCTTTGTTCTCCTTAATTCCTTCGCTGCAGAAAGGTGAAGCTAAAGGGATTAAAAATTGAAACAAATTTGTACGCTTCTGTTCTTTGCAGTAGTACTTTGTGAAACCTTGCTCTCTGACATTATATATCCTTAGTAAAGAAGAAACAAATTTCTGCCTTTCCTGTTAAAGCAGCCAGGATCTGTTTATCTCCTTTGTTGGGTAGAGGAGGAAGAAGCTGCAGGAGGTGTAACTGAGTAACTGGTGATTTTTGTTTTACTGACTGGTAATAAACTTAAAAACTAGTCGGAGAAAACATGGTAACTGAAACAGGCAATGCTTCACTCTTTCGGTAGTTCAGTAATTTCAGTTTTGGGGATTAGTTATTTTCACTTAAAGTGGAGAAAACAAATCCTGCTTGGTCTCAGAGTATGAGACAGTGGGGAGAAACTTTCCAGCCCAGAAGGTAGTGCAGCACTGGAACAATTTGTCCAGGGAGGTTGTTGGATCTCTGTGCTTGGAGGTTTCTGAAACTCAGCTACAGGAAGCTGTTACTGACCTGATCTGTGTCAGCAATAATCCTGCTTTGAGCAGAAGATTGGACTAAACAACCTCCGGAGATCCTTTCCGGTCATGACTTCTCATTCTGTGATTGGTCTGTTAAGTCTTGTGTTTTCTCCTTTTCCTAAACAGAAAGCTGCTTTCCAGTGATCGCAATCCACCAATTGACGATCTAATAAAATCAGGAATATTACCTATTTTAGTGCACTGTCTTGAAAGAGATGACAAGTGAGTATTTGTAAAACTCAAAATGTTTTAATTGTTGCAAAAATTCTTGGTCTTTAGCTAATGTGCCTATGGCATCTGATTTGAAAACTTGAGTTACAATAATTTTTTTTTTTCCTTACTTTGCAGTCCTTCTTTACAGTTTGAAGCTGCATGGGCTTTGACAAACATTGCCTCTGGAACCTCTGAACAAACACAGGCCGTAGTTCAATCTAGTAAGTCCAACAGTATTTGATCATTGATAAAGCACGCGCTGTAGCTTCCACAAAAATAAGATCATCTGAACGATACTGTAAAGAGCATCTGCAGTTGTGTTCCTCTCTACCTCCAGCATGTTCACCAATCCATATGTTAGGGTTGGTCCTTTCACGCGATAGCCAGGATGGTTGAAATTGAGTTGTCAATCACAGGCACATCGCTGAAGGACCTGCCCATGAAGTCACCTGCCAGATGTTCTACCTCTTCTCTGGCAAGCAGCATCAGTTGAAGTGCACACCTGCTTTTGTTCTTAATTTTCTCAGATTTTAAATTCAGTTGGGTTTCCTCATGGTGAGTAGTCTCTTCTGGAAACTCACACTATTTTAGCAGAGTTGATACATGCTGGTTTCCAGTTTTAAAACTTAAAAAAAAACCAACCCCAAACCAAATCCCCAAAACACCCCAAAGAAACCAACGAAAAACTTGAAACAAAACCAACCAACCAAAAAAAAAAACCACCCCAAACCCTAAAAAACTCCCATGGAGGAATTTCCTATCTGATTGTGAGGAGGGAGGAAAAGATGTGGACCAAGTCCAGAGGGTGACTGAAATCAAACTCTCTTCCAAAATCAATTTGAAGAAAAACCACTGTCCTTCATATTTTGAGGAATCTGGAGCGTGGAAAGGAATTGTTGTTGGACTTTGGAATCCGAGTTACCAAGCAAAGCAAACTTTCTTCTGTACTCTAAACATGTCCTAAGTTGAAGTACTACTTCTGTTAGTAAAGCAGAACTAAGTAGAAAGTGTCTGCAGACTTTTTGAATTGAGTGAATAAAACAGCAGTGCTTCTTGAGACCCACAGAAGAATCAGACATACAGTAAAACAAATTTTTGTCTAAAGTCTAAGGACAAAATCCACAAAACTTACATTACGTGAGCTATCAGTAGCTTTAATGGTTGGAATTAGTGTTGTATTGCAGTGCATGCTGCTGATACCATTAAACATGCTGTGCTTCCAACAATGAAAATACACAGAATTAGGCTTGATCTTTTTGTGTGTCTTCTCCCACCGCAACCATCATATATTGACTTTTTAGAACTACTTGGAACTTTCATTCAATGTAGTAAGTACAGTTTCTAAGATGTGTGGTGGTGTTTTAAGTGTTGAAATGTCAGTGTTTGTTACATATGTTCCATGACTGAATTTTTCACTTCAGTGATCAAAGAAGATTGTTTATTTTTCATTGTTAGTGCTAAGCAGTTACAGGCCTCTCACAAACTGTATATTACTGGCTTTATATTTTGAGAAAATATGTATTCCTAAGAAAGTTCTTAGCGCTATCTGCTGTATTAAATGGCTGGGTGTGTTTCAGAAATCTTTAACTGGAAAAATAGGTTAATTATCCACAGCAGATGTGAAGAAATTTAAGGCAGGTGACTTCAGCTTAAAGGATTTTTTTTTTTAAATCGAATGTATGCTTTGAGATTGCTTTGGTTGCAAAATCAGTTGCCCTTTGCTTTTACAAACTCCTGTGTTAAGAGCCCATTAACTTTGGTATAGCTTGGATTTGACCATTATAGTATGTATCTTTGCTAATACTTTTAACTTTCCTTTTTCCCATCCTCCTCCTCCTTCCTTTCCCAGTTGCATCCTGAGTTTTCTTTTGGAAAGCTAATTAATATATACTCTGTCCCACACCTCTGATCTAGAACACTTCTTTTTATTTAAACCCAGTTTATCAATGGATTAAAGATGAGTGCCAAATATAGTAATTACTTATTTTCAGTTATAAACTCTGATTTAGCTAGGTCTGCATGTATGCACTAGTATTAGCCAATTTAATAGCTATAACATATGAAAGTGTGGTTTATTTCTTGTAATGATTTACTTCAATGAAAAAGATGGTCTGTTGTAATCTTTCCTAAAGTACTTATTAATATGCTTGCTGAGGATGTTTTTTCTGCTTGCATACAGGCATTGTGAAATACCTTTATTTAGTAGGAAATGAGAAATCTATTGTGATTTTTTATTTCTCTAGCAAAAATTTTTTTGCATTGAGAAAGAGTTGAACTAAAAATACTAGCCTCTCTTGAAATATGTGATCTAAAGTAAATGAGTGTTTCTTAAAGACTAAACTGTCACTAGCAAATCATGTAAGCAAGCACCTTGGAGCTGGGGATAAAAAAATTAAGGATCAGTTATCTAAATATGGTGCATGGAGAATGTGTTTGAAATGTTGGCTTAGCTTTAGTTCTAAATACTGGGAGCATTCTCCTGTCTGACACCAACGCAGGGTAGAAAAGTAGCTGACTTGATAACAATTGTGGAGTTTGTGTGTTGCCTTTTGAATGCCTTTCTAACAGCTCCATCAGTTTGCTTTTTTGTTGTTGTTGTTACATGGTGATAGCATTTGAAACCATCTCTTCTGTGGTGATCAGTTAGGTTATTCTGTTGTATTAGATCATGGGTCTCAAATTGAGTAGAGTCAAGACTTCACATGGAAGAATGCATCTGTATTAGGTTTCAGGAGACCAAGATGACTAGATTTGTAGAAACAGCTTCTTTTACTGTACACTTGCCTTCATAATGGTTATCAAAAGATACTGAACACAGAGTTTGGAAATATTAGGGAAAAGTACACAGTGACGTGACGCTTAGTAGTGCATCTGTATTGGCAGCAGGGGTTCTTTTGGTGCAGTTTACTTTGCATGTCTACTTGTGTATGCTCAATCAACAAGGCTTCCTCTTGGTAGAGCTGCAGGTGAAGTTACGTGCTAAGGCGTTGCCTGGAGCTCTGCACTAGCAATGTATACAGAACATCCCTCCATAGTTAGCTTTCTGCATGTGCTAGGACCAGCAACTGGCACAGACTTCACTACTAGTAAAGATGTGATGGGGGATATAGGGTACTGTGAGTTAGATTGAAACAAATTAAACCCCTGTACTTCCTTCTTACTACGTTACCAGTCAATAATGTAGATGTGTACCTACTGATTCTTGCGTTGGCCAATTTGAATGCGTGAGGTTGGTCTTAAACAGTTACTACTCTGCAGTTGGTTCTGATAGATAACTTAGCGTGGAATTTCTAAATGCAGTAAGTATAGCTACATTTGGAGTCCTGACAAGCTTCAGTAAACTTGTGAGACTTAGAAGCGAATTACATGTCAGGTTATTTTAAGAGTTGCTTTCATAATATACTGAAGGGCAGGCTCTGTAAGAAAGTGCAATGAAGGAAGAATTGTCTCAGTGTGTTTTATTTCGGTGTGATCTGGGAAGTTAGTAAAAGTTTTGACCAATACTTAACCAGGAGAAAAAATTTTCATGCAGTGCTGAAACTTTATTTAAGAGCTAATTATGTGAGCTATTTTGTCTTTTGAGAGATATATTTCTTAACAATTGCATGGCGTTTTGTTTGTATCTTTCAGATGCTGTGCCACTTTTTCTGAGACTGCTGCATTCGCCTCATCAAAATGTTTGTGAGCAAGCTGTGTGGGCTTTAGGAAATATCATAGGTTTGTGTTACTCCTGCCACTAAAAACTCCTAAGTTTCTTTTGGTATTGAATGAATAAACTAGGTAGGATTTTGTGTGTTAGAACTTGGAGATGTTCATCTGTGAGACAAAAGGCAGCTGTTAGACTGGCAGTTACCCCTGTTCTTATTCCCTTATTCCTGTTCTCTCTGTTGTGTATTGACAGTGTGCACCCAAAACCACACGCCCACACACTTTCTTTCCAGGTACAGGAAAAGGAATTACTGGCAAACAGACATGCAGATTGTTTAAAAAAAAAAAAAAAAAACAAACCTGTTCTGCATTGAGTTCTGAAATTTTCCCTGAGCTTGCATACATTGTGTTGAATTCTAAATAAGTTGTGATCATTTGAGCTTTCATTTGATTTTTCCTCTCCTTGTGCAAGCATTAGCTTTGTGGTTTACAGCCCTGACTATGTTTGTAGTGCTTGAGGACTAATTTTGGTCCTGACATACTGAGATTTCTACAATCTGATACTTTAGAAATGCCTAGTCCTTCTTAAGGAGCAAACCAACAAAATCCATTGTACTGTAACTGCCTGAAGCTGTTAGTGATATGTGTGCAGTACAATTCAGATGTTGCTTTCAAGGCAACTAGTGATAAGTGGGCAGTGGCAAAAGTATGTTTATCTTTCGGATATGAAGATGACAACATCTGTTTTCAGGCAATTTTCAACTACTCTTGAGATGTTTTAATAGTGATTATAAACTTTGTGAAGGGATTTTCAGGAATACATTGGGCTGTCAACTATTCTTGGTGATTTGGTGTTGTCTACCACCCCTTTCTGCTTGCCCACCACCACCTCAGCCTGTACATATGCTATAAATCATGGAACACTTTTCTGTTAAGAATGTAGCTGTTTTTAATGAGTCGTTCAAAAAGAAGCAATTAGGCAGGCAGCCACAGGTCCTACTAAAGCTTTATGTAAGTGTCTCTGACAGATGTATCTATATAGATATATATCTCTAAATAAATTTATATATGTCTTCCAAAGGCCCATGTTCTTTGCCTTTGTATGCATTTTAAATAACTGAAGTTTTAGGTATGCAGAAATCAGACTTTTTGTGAATGGCATTTTTGTCTTCATAATTCTTTGCTGTCTCAAACAGGTGATGGACCCCAGTGTAGAGATTACGTTATTAGTCTTGGAGTAGTGAAACCACTGCTGTCCTTCATCAGCCCATCTATTCCCATAACTTTCTTAAGAAATGTTACTTGGGTCATGGTCAACTTGTGCCGTCACAAAGATCCTCCTCCGCCGATGGAAACCATTCAGGAGGTGACTGAATTACTGTTCAGTGTAACTAAACTGAAGAGAAGTATCTGTCTGCCTTAAAAATAACTGTCACATGCTTCTTTTCCTCCTTAGATCCTTCCAGCGCTTTGTGTTTTAATTCACCACACAGATGTAAATGTAAGTAACACCACTTAGAGAGAGTTTTGTGTTCTGGTATGGGTTTTTTAGCTGAAGTACAAAGCTTGTCATGATTAACCTTTTTCTTTTAAAAAAAAAAAAAAAGATCTGTGATGTTCACTTTCATTATGGCAAACTTATTTTGATGTCTTTAACTGCTTATTTTTAAGTATCAGTTACAATTTTTGCCTGGTATTTCTCTGTATCTTTCTAAGTGCTTATTTGCTTGTACTTTCCTTACAGTTAAAATACAGTTTCAGTTTTATTTCTGTGAACATTGATTTACAGATAAATACAGGATTTTTTTGACTAGCACTTAAGTATGAGGTTGTAATGAATATCAGTGTAAATGAAAGAAAAAATAGTGTCTGCTGTATATGTAAAATGTTAGCTTTAGATGTAACTTCTGAGGTGTTAAATATGAACATTAGGTTATTTTAATAGTGAAGTAAATGAGTGAGACTTTACTGAAATAGATCAGCTTTTTGCCTAAACATAAGTCAAAATTATTTAAGATTAATTCTTTGCTTCCTAGGGAAGTTGTAGCTCGGTTGTCTAAGTTAAAGGCAACAGTGCTTTACCAAAATATGTTTAAATATATTAACTAAATTCTGCATAGTAATTATACTGTTCAATTTCTTCTATATAAGTAAGTGAAATTAAAGTTTATTTGAATTTCTTGAAATGGCTGTATTTGTGAATCAGTCAAGAGTTGTCAGCTGAAACAATGCTCACTCAATTTTTTTTGTAAGCTGTCACTTGAAATGTTCAGATTTACTGCTATTCAAATTGGCTTTTCTGTGTGTGAATATACACATGTATGCACACACAGAGAAGAAATTCAGTTCAACTGGTGGTGCATCAGCTGCACCAGATGTTAAAAAACTTTAAAGCTTTTCTTAAATTTTGTGGGGGAGTGCCAAGAGAAAAACCTTGGTGCCATGTAATGTACAGTTCATTGGTTTGAGAGTGTCAGATGCCCATAGTTTAATATTTGCTAAGGGTTTATCTTTCTTGCAGGGGTGAGTCTTTCATATCTCACATTGTCCGCCAGTACCTCATGAAAAGAGCAGATGTAATTGAATTGCTTTTATTATATCCTTCAGAATTTAAGCTGTAGTTAGCAGTTTAGCTGTTTTTTTAATCTCTGTGTATTCTTTGGAAATGGAAATTCTAGACCAGGTTGAACAGCAGTTGTATTTCAGACTTTGGTAGAGTGCAATGTATGAAGTTTGTAAAACAAAGTAGGTTTTTGCTGTATTGTGTCGATTCTGGCTTCACAATGAGAATTTTATATTTAATTTATATTATTTTTTTATAAGACTTGTGGTACTTTTGTACTAATTACAAATAAATGTTTTTACTGTTAGATATTGGTAGATACAGTCTGGGCACTCTCATATCTAACGGATGCTGGCAACGAACAGATCCAGATGGTGATAGACTCCGGAATAGTCCCTCATTTGGTTCCTCTTCTCAGTCATCAGGAAGTTAAAGTGCAAGTAAGTTTGGATGAATTTAAGGAAGTGTTGCTCAAAACATAATACTAGAGAAAGTTCATTTGTCATAGAATGGTTTCTGTTGGAAGGGACCTTAAAGATCATCTAGTTCCAACCCCCCTGCTGTGGGCAGAGACACCTTCCACCAGACCAGGTTGCTCAAAGCCCCGTCCAGCCTGGCCTGGAACGCTTCCAGGGAGGGGGAGTCCTGGGCAACCTCTCTGGGCAACCTGTTCCAGTGTCTCATCACCCTTATCGTAAAACATTTCTTCCTTATGTCCAATCTAAATCTGCCCTCTTTCAGTTTAAAGCCATACTTCTTGTTGAAGCTTAAAGAATACTTTTTCCTGTGTGGTACAGCATTTGCATAAAACCTTTTGCTTTTTTAACTGTTACTACTTGAAAGTATGTGCTCAACTAGAAAAAGTCTTTAATTAAGAGAACTCTTTAAACAAAGTGTTTTGTTTCAGACTGCTGCACTGAGAGCTGTAGGAAACATTGTCACTGGTACTGATGAACAGACACAGGTAGTTCTGAATTGTGAAGCTCTTTCACATTTTCCAGCACTTCTGACACATCCCAAAGAAAAAATTAATAAGGTAAGTAACTGCAAAGATTGCACCTGATTGATAACTTTTTTTATATTTGGCTTAGCTGTTTTGGGTTCCATGTAAGGTAGCGTGGTAGAGATTTGAGTAATTGACTACTTATGCCAGTTTATGGCAAGAGCAGGAAGGGTGCTGAACGTTTTCTTGAAGTTAGCATCTGTAGAAAAATCTCTAAGGAGCTGCAAACTTTTACTTGACAAGAATGTTGTTTCCTGGTTCTTCTACTTGAGTTTTAGTGAAATTAAAGCTTTATCTTGTAATTCTGGCTGTTGACTTCAAAGTTATGATATGTGAAATGTCACTTTAATTAAACTGACTCTCTTGGAAGTGATGAAATAGAGATAACTGGGTGTCTGTTTGAATGGAGTGTGTGTGATAAATAGAATTTAAACCAAGTTAAACTGGGGGTGGGGTGTGGGGAATGTGTGTGTCTGCGCATGTATAGAAAAGGCTTAAAGCGGGGGCACTGATAATGCAGTGCTGATTCCGGAGTGCATCTGAGGCATGTTGTTGAGTTCTGGGGTGCCACTTTACAACATTGCCAATGATTAAAGCCCAAAACAAGCCCACCAAAATAAGCCTAGGCATCTTAAATCTCTAACAGGTTCATAAATGAAAGTGATCCTGTGATCTGATCCAAGAGACTCAGTTGAATGAAATGTGAGGATTCCTGACCAAAAAGTTGTCATGCCAGATAAGTAGAGAGGAGAGGGGAGTTGAGAAGGAGTGATGGAGGCTTTCTAGGAAGGGAGAAATTTATCAGCTGTAGGATTAAAACAAGGTGATACTCTGAATGTACTTAAAATTTTAAGTGAAACTGTGTTATTTCTTGACTAATTCCTCCTTAAAAAAAGGTGTGTGGGGGGAAGCTCTCAATCCTTTTTTTAAGATAAGAATCCAGATATAGTCTTCGGCTTAGTTCCAAATTTCAGCTGTTCAGGACTGGAGGGGGTTGGGTCTACTGGGGAAAAGCTCTCTTCTTACACACTTTCCTAGGCACCTGCTGTTGGTTATTGCTGGAAGGAGAGAGTCCTGGGCTTATGGACAGAATGATCAGAAAGGGTCATGTACCTACACAGTATTCTTGAAAAGCAAGCATTTAAGTAATAGGTGTTGCATTTTCTTGATGATTGACACTAAGAGGAGAATCATTGTGGAGCAGGTAAAGAACATAACTGTCTTCTACCACTCATGTCTGGAAAACATGATGCTGTAATGCATACTCACCTGGCCATCAGCTGAAAAATGCTGTAGCATT